>NC_056729.1:1712733333-1712830922 GCF_019279795.1 Protopterus annectens | reverse complement strand
CTTTTTTACATGTTGCTATCGACACTATGTTACAGACATTCTGATGTTTGTACTGTTATTTACATGTTACTAACTACACTATGTTACAGACATTCTGATGTTTGTACTGTTATTTACATGTTACTAACTACACTATGTTACAGACATTCTGATGTTTGTACTGTTATTTACATGTTACTAACTACACTATGTTACAGACATTCTGATGTTTGTACTGTTATTTACATGTTACTAACTACACTATGTTACAGACATTCTGATGTTTGTACTGTTATTTACATGTTACTAACTACACTATGTTACAGACATTCTGATGTTTGTACTGTTATTTACATGTTACTAACTACACTATGTTACAGACATTCTGATGTTTGTACTGTTATTTACATGTTACTAACTACACTATGTTACAGACATTCTGATGTTTGTACTGTTATTTACATGTTACTAACTACACTATGTTACAGACATTCTGATGTTTGTACTGTTATTTACATGTTACTAACTACACTATGTTACAGACATTCTGATGTTTGTACTGTTATTTACATGTTACTAACTACACTATGTTACAGACATTCTGATGTTTGTACTGTTATTTACATGTTACTAACTACACTATGTTACAGACATTCTGATGTTTGTACTGTTATTTACATGTTACTAACTACACTATGTTACAGACATTCTGATGTTTGTACTGTTATTTACATGTTACTAACTACACTATGTTACAGACATTCTGATGTTTGTACTGTTATTTACATGTTACTAACTACACTATGTTACAGACATTCTGATGTTTGTACTGTTATTTACATGTTACTAACTACACTATGTTACAGACATTCTGATGTTTGTACTGTTATTTACATGTTACTAACTACACTATGTTACAGACATTCTGATGTTTGTACTGTTATTTACATGTTACTAACTACACTATGTTACAGACATTCTGATGTTTGTACTGTTATTTACATGTTACTAACTACACTATGTTACAGACATTCTGATGTTTGTACTGTTATTTACATGTTACTAACTACACTATGTTACAGACATTCTGATGTTTGTACTGTTATTTACATGTTACTAACTACACTATGTTACAGACATTCTGATGTTTGTACTGTTATTTACATGTTACTAACTACACTATGTTACAGACATTCTGATGTTTGTACTGTTATTTACATGTTACTAACTACACTATGTTACAGACATTCTGATGTTTGTACTGTTATTTACATGTTACTAACTACACTATGTTACAGACATTCTGATGTTTGTACTGTTATTTACATGTTACTAACTACACTATGTTACAGACATTCTGATGTTTGTACTGTTATTTACATGTTACTAACTACACTATGTTACAGACATTCTGATGTTTGTACTGTTATTTACATGTTACTAACTACACTATGTTACAGACATTCTGATGTTTGTACTGTTATTTACATGTTACTAACTACACTATGTTACAGACATTCTGATGTTTGTACTGTTATTTACATGTTACTAACTACACTATGTTACAGACATTCTGATGTTTGTACTGTTATTTACATGTTACTAACTACACTATGTTACAGACATTCTGATGTTTGTACTGTTATTTACATGTTACTAACTACACTATGTTACAGACATTCTGATGTTTGTACTGTTATTTACATGTTACTAACTACACTATGTTACAGACATTCTGATGTTTGTACTGTTATTTACATGTTACTAACTACACTATGTTACAGACATTCTGATGTTTGTACTGTTATTTACATGTTACTAACTACACTATGTTACAGACATTCTGATGTTTGTACTGTTATTTACATGTTACTAACTACACTATGTTACAGACATTCTGATGTTTGTACTGTTATTTACATGTTACTAACTACACTATGTTACAGACATTCTGATGTTTGTACTGTTATTTACATGTTACTAACTACACTATGTTACAGACATTCTGATGTTTGTACTGTTATTTACATGTTACTAACTACACTATGTTACAGACATTCTGATGTTTGTACTGTTATTTACATGTTACTAACTACACTATGTTACAGACATTCTGATGTTTGTACTGTTATTTACATGTTACTAACTACACTATGTTACAGACATTCTGATGTTTGTACTGTTATTTACATGTTACTAACTACACTATGTTACAGACATTCTGATGTTTGTACTGTTATTTACATGTTACTAACTACACTATGTTACAGACATTCTGATGTTTGTACTGTTATTTACATGTTACTAACTACACTATGTTACAGACATTCTGATGTTTGTACTGTTATTTACATGTTACTAACTACACTATGTTACAGACATTCTGATGTTTGTACTGTTATTTACATGTTACTAACTACACTATGTTACAGACATTCTGATGTTTGTACTGTTATTTACATGTTACTAACTACACTATGTTACAGACATTCTGATGTTTGTACTGTTATTTACATGTTACTAACTACACTATGTTACAGACATTCTGATGTTTGTACTGTTATTTACATGTTACTAACTACACTATGTTACAGACATTCTGATGTTTGTACTGTTATTTACATGTTACTAACTACACTATGTTACAGACATTCTGATGTTTGTACTGTTATTTACATGTTACTAACTACACTATGTTACAGACATTCTGATGTTTGTACTGTTATTTACATGTTACTAACTACACTATGTTACAGACATTCTGATGTTTGTACTGTTATTTACATGTTACTAACTACACTATGTTACAGACATTCTGATGTTTGTACTGTTATTTACATGTTACTAACTACACTATGTTACAGACATTCTGATGTTTGTACTGTTATTTACATGTTACTAACTACACTATGTTACAGACATTCTGATGTTTGTACTGTTATTTACATGTTACTAACTACACTATGTTACAGACATTCTGATGTTTGTACTGTTATTTACATGTTACTAACTACACTATGTTACAGACATTCTGATGTTTGTACTGTTATTTACATGTTACTAACTACACTATGTTACAGACATTCTGATGTTTGTACTGTTATTTACATGTTACTAACTACACTATGTTACAGACATTCTGATGTTTGTACTGTTATTTACATGTTACTAACTACACTATGTTACAGACATTCTGATGTTTGTACTGTTATTTACATGTTACTAACTACACTATGTTACAGACATTCTGATGTTTGTACTGTTATTTACATGTTACTAACTACACTATGTTACAGACATTCTGATGTTTGTACTGTTATTTACATGTTACTAACTACACTATGTTACAGACATTCTGATGTTTGTACTGTTATTTACATGTTACTAACTACACTATGTTACAGACATTCTGATGTTTGTACTGTTATTTACATGTTACTAACTACACTATGTTACAGACATTCTGATGTTTGTACTGTTATTTACATGTTACTAACTACACTATGTTACAGACATTCTGATGTTTGTACTGTTATTTACATGTTACTAACTACACTATGTTACAGACATTCTGATGTTTGTACTGTTATTTACATGTTACTAACTACACTATGTTACAGACATTCTGATGTTTGTACTGTTATTTACATGTTACTAACTACACTATGTTACAGACATTCTGATGTTTGTACTGTTATTTACATGTTACTAACTACACTATGTTACAGACATTCTGATGTTTGTACTGTTATTTACATGTTACTAACTACACTATGTTACAGACATTCTGATGTTTGTACTGTTATTTACATGTTACTAACTACACTATGTTACAGACATTCTGATGTTTGTACTGTTATTTACATGTTACTAACTACACTATGTTACAGACATTCTGATGTTTGTACTGTTATTTACATGTTACTAACTACACTATGTTACAGACATTCTGATGTTTGTACTGTTATTTACATGTTACTAACTACACTATGTTACAGACATTCTGATGTTTGTACTGTTATTTACATGTTACTAACTACACTATGTTACAGACATTCTGATGTTTGTACTGTTATTTACATGTTACTAACTACACTATGTTACAGACATTCTGATGTTTGTACTGTTATTTACATGTTACTAACTACACTATGTTACAGACATTCTGATGTTTGTACTGTTATTTACATGTTACTAACTACACTATGTTACAGACATTCTGATGTTTGTACTGTTATTTACATGTTACTAACTACACTATGTTACAGACATTCTGATGTTTGTACTGTTATTTACATGTTACTAACTACACTATGTTACAGACATTCTGATGTTTGTACTGTTATTTACATGTTACTAACTACACTATGTTACAGACATTCTGATGTTTGTACTGTTATTTACATGTTACTAACTACACTATGTTACAGACATTCTGATGTTTGTACTGTTATTTACATGTTACTAACTACACTATGTTACAGACATTCTGATGTTTGTACTGTTATTTACATGTTACTAACTACACTATGTTACAGACATTCTGATGTTTGTACTGTTATTTACATGTTACTAACTACACTATGTTACAGACATTCTGATGTTTGTACTGTTATTTACATGTTACTAACTACACTATGTTACAGACATTCTGATGTTTGTACTGTTATTTACATGTTACTAACTACACTATGTTACAGACATTCTGATGTTTGCACTGTTATTTACATGTTACTAACTACACTATGTTACAGACATTCTGATGTTTGTACTGTTATTTACATGTTACTAACTACACTATGTTACAGACATTCTGATGTTTGTACTGTTATTTACATGTTACTAACTACACTATGTTACAGACATTCTGATGTTTGTACTGTTATTTACATGTTACTAACTACACTATGTTACAGACATTCTGATGTTTGTACTATTTACATGTTACTAACTACACTATGTTACAGACATTCTGATGTTTGTACTGTTATTTACATGTTACTAACTACACTATGTTACAGACATTCTGATGTTTGTACTGTTATTTACATGTTACTAACTACACTATGTTACAGACATTCTGATGTTTGTACTGTTATTTACATGTTACTAACTACACTATGTTACAGACATTCTGATGTTTGTACTGTTATTTACATGTTACTAACTACACTATGTTACAGACATTCTGATGTTTGTACTGTTATTTACATGTTACTAACTACACTATGTTACAGACATTCTGATGTTTGTACTGTTATTTACATGTTACTAACTACACTATGTTACAGACATTCTGATGTTTGTACTGTTATTTACATGTTACTAACTACACTATGTTACAGACATTCTGATGTTTGTACTGTTATTTACATGTTACTAACTACACTATGTTACAGACATTCTGATGTTTGTACTGTTATTTACATGTTACTAACTACACTATGTTACAGACATTCTGATGTTTGTACTGTTATTTACATGTTACTAACTACACTATGTTACAGACATTCTGATGTTTGTACTGTTATTTACATGTTACTAACTACACTATGTTACAGACATTCTGATGTTTGTACTGTTATTTACATGTTACTAACTACACTATGTTACAGACATTCTGATGTTTGTACTGTTATTTACATGTTACTAACTACACTATGTTACAGACATTCTGATGTTTGTACTGTTATTTACATGTTACTAACTACACTATGTTACAGACATTCTGATGTTTGTACTGTTATTTACATGTTACTAACTACACTATGTTACAGACATTCTGATGTTTGTACTGTTATTTACATGTTACTAACTACACTATGTTACAGACATTCTGATGTTTGTACTGTTATTTACATGTTACTAACTACACTATGTTACAGACATTCTGATGTTTGTACTGTTATTTACATGTTACTAACTACACTATGTTACAGACATTCTGATGTTTGTACTGTTATTTACATGTTACTAACTACACTATGTTACAGACATTCTGATGTTTGTACTGTTATTTACATGTTACTAACTACACTATGTTACAGACATTCTGATGTTTGTACTGTTATTTACATGTTACTAACTACACTATGTTACAGACATTCTGATGTTTGTACTGTTATTTACATGTTACTAACTACACTATGTTACAGACATTCTGATGTTTGTACTGTTATTTACATGTTACTAACTACACTATGTTACAGACATTCTGATGTTTGTACTGTTATTTACATGTTACTAACTACACTATGTTACAGACATTCTGATGTTTGTACTGTTATTTACATGTTACTAACTACACTATGTTACAGACATTCTGATGTTTGTACTGTTATTTACATGTTACTAACTACACTATGTTACAGACATTCTGATGTTTGTACTGTTATTTACATGTTACTAACTACACTATGTTACAGACATTCTGATGTTTGTACTGTTATTTACATGTTACTAACTACACTATGTTACAGACATTCTGATGTTTGTACTGTTATTTACATGTTACTAACTACACTATGTTACAGACATTCTGATGTTTGTACTGTTATTTACATGTTACTAACTACACTATGTTACAGACATTCTGATGTTTGTACTGTTATTTACATGTTACTAACTACACTATGTTACAGACATTCTGATGTTTGTACTGTTATTTACATGTTACTAACTACACTATGTTACAGACATTCTGATGTTTGTACTGTTATTTACATGTTACTAACTACACTATGTTACAGACATTCTGATGTTTGTACTGTTATTTACATGTTACTAACTACACTATGTTACAGACATTCTGATGTTTGTACTGTTATTTACATGTTACTAACTACACTATGTTACAGACATTCTGATGTTTGTACTGTTATTTACATGTTACTAACTACACTATGTTACAGACATTCTGATGTTTGTACTGTTATTTACATGTTACTAACTACACTATGTTACAGACATTCTGATGTTTGTACTGTTATTTACATGTTACTAACTACACTATGTTACAGACATTCTGATGTTTGTACTGTTATTTACATGTTACTAACTACACTATGTTACAGACATTCTGATGTTTGTACTGTTATTTACATGTTACTAACTACACTATGTTACAGACATTCTGATGTTTGTACTGTTATTTACATGTTACTAACTACACTATGTTACAGACATTCTGATGTTTGTACTGTTATTTACATGTTACTAACTACACTATGTTACAGACATTCTGATGTTTGTACTGTTATTTACATGTTACTAACTACACTATGTTACAGACATTCTGATGTTTGTACTGTTATTTACATGTTACTAACTACACTATGTTACAGACATTCTGATGTTTGTACTGTTATTTACATGTTACTAACTACACTATGTTACAGACATTCTGATGTTTGTACTGTTATTTACATGTTACTAACTACACTATGTTACAGACATTCTGATGTTTGTACTGTTATTTACATGTTACTAACTACACTATGTTACAGACATTCTGATGTTTGTACTGTTATTTACATGTTACTAACTACACTATGTTACAGACATTCTGATGTTTGTACTGTTATTTACATGTTACTAACTACACTATGTTACAGACATTCTGATGTTTGTACTGTTATTTACATGTTACTAACTACACTATGTTACAGACATTCTGATGTTTGTACTGTTATTTACATGTTACTAACTACACTATGTTACAGACATTCTGATGTTTGTACTGTTATTTACATGTTACTAACTACACTATGTTACAGACATTCTGATGTTTGTACTGTTATTTACATGTTACTAACTACACTATGTTACAGACATTCTGATGTTTGTACTGTTATTTACATGTTACTAACTACACTATGTTACAGACATTCTGATGTTTGTACTGTTATTTACATGTTACTAACTACACTATGTTACAGACATTCTGATGTTTGTACTGTTATTTACATGTTACTAACTACACTATGTTACAGACATTCTGATGTTTGTACTGTTATTTACATGTTACTAACTACACTATGTTACAGACATTCTGATGTTTGTACTGTTATTTACATGTTACTAACTACACTATGTTACAGACATTCTGATGTTTGTACTGTTATTTACATGTTACTAACTACACTATGTTACAGACATTCTGATGTTTGTACTGTTATTTACATGTTACTAACTACACTATGTTACAGACATTCTGATGTTTGCACTGTTATTTACATGTTACTAACTACACTATGTTACAGACATTCTGATGTTTGTACTGTTATTTACATGTTACTAACTACACTATGTTACAGACATTCTGATGTTTGTACTGTTATTTACATGTTACTAACTACACTATGTTACAGACATTCTGATGTTTGTACTGTTATTTACATGTTACTAACTACACTATGTTACAGACATTCTGATGTTTGTACTGTTATTTACATGTTACTAACTACACTATGTTACAGACATTCTGATGTTTGTACTGTTATTTACATGTTACTAACTACACTATGTTACAGACATTCTGATGTTTGTACTGTTATTTACATGTTACTAACTACACTATGTTACAGACATTCTGATGTTTGTACTGTTATTTACATGTTACTAACTACACTATGTTACAGACATTCTGATGTTTGTACTGTTATTTACATGTTACTAACTACACTATGTTACAGACATTCTGATGTTTGTACTGTTATTTACATGTTACTAACTACACTATGTTACAGACATTCTGATGTTTGTACTGTTATTTACATGTTACTAACTACACTATGTTACAGACATTCTGATGTTTGTACTGTTATTTACATGTTACTAACTACACTATGTTACAGACATTCTGATGTTTGTACTGTTATTTACATGTTACTAACTACACTATGTTACAGACATTCTGATGTTTGTACTGTTATTTACATGTTACTAACTACACTATGTTACAGACATTCTGATGTTTGTACTGTTATTTACATGTTACTAACTACACTATGTTACAGACATTCTGATGTTTGTACTGTTATTTACATGTTACTAACTACACTATGTTACAGACATTCTGATGTTTGTACTGTTATTTACATGTTACTAACTACACTATGTTACAGACATTCTGATGTTTGTACTGTTATTTACATGTTACTAACTACACTATGTTACAGACATTCTGATGTTTGTACTGTTATTTACATGTTACTAACTACACTATGTTACAGACATTCTGATGTTTGTACTGTTATTTACATGTTACTAACTACACTATGTTACAGACATTCTGATGTTTGTACTGTTATTTACATGTTACTAACTACACTATGTTACAGACATTCTGATGTTTGTACTGTTATTTACATGTTACTAACTACACTATGTTACAGACATTCTGATGTTTGTACTGTTATTTACATGTTACTAACTACACTATGTTACAGACATTCTGATGTTTGTACTGTTATTTACATGTTACTAACTACACTATGTTACAGACATTCTGATGTTTGTACTGTTATTTACATGTTACTAACTACACTATGTTACAGACATTCTGATGTTTGTACTGTTATTTACATGTTACTAACTACACTATGTTACAGACATTCTGATGTTTGTACTGTTATTTACATGTTACTAACTACACTATGTTACAGACATTCTGATGTTTGTACTGTTATTTACATGTTACTAACTACACTATGTTACAGACATTCTGATGTTTGTACTGTTATTTACATGTTACTAACTACACTATGTTACAGACATTCTGATGTTTGTACTGTTATTTACATGTTACTAACTACACTATGTTACAGACATTCTGATGTTTGTACTGTTATTTACATGTTACTAACTACACTATGTTACAGACATTCTGATGTTTGTACTGTTATTTACATGTTACTAACTACACTATGTTACAGACATTCTGATGTTTGTACTGTTATTTACATGTTACTAACTACACTATGTTACAGACATTCTGATGTTTGTACTGTTATTTACATGTTACTAACTACACTATGTTACAGACATTCTGATGTTTGTACTGTTATTTACATGTTACTAACTACACTATGTTACAGACATTCTGATGTTTGTACTGTTATTTACATGTTACTAACTACACTATGTTACAGACATTCTGATGTTTGTACTGTTATTTACATGTTACTAACTACACTATGTTACAGACATTCTGATGTTTGTACTGTTATTTACATGTTACTAACTACACTATGTTACAGACATTCTGATGTTTGTACTGTTATTTACATGTTACTAACTACACTATGTTACAGACATTCTGATGTTTGTACTGTTATTTACATGTTACTAACTACACTATGTTACAGACATTCTGATGTTTGTACTGTTATTTACATGTTACTAACTACACTATGTTACAGACATTCTGATGTTTGTACTGTTATTTACATGTTACTAACTACACTATGTTACAGACATTCTGATGTTTGTACTGTTATTTACATGTTACTAACTACACTATGTTACAGACATTCTGATGTTTGTACTGTTATTTACATGTTACTAACTACACTATGTTACAGACATTCTGATGTTTGTACTGTTATTTACATGTTACTAACTACACTATGTTACAGACATTCTGATGTTTGTACTATTTACATGTTACTAACTACACTATGTTACAGACATTCTGATGTTTGTACTGTTATTTACATGTTACTAACTACACTATGTTACAGACATTCTGATGTTTGTACTGTTATTTACATGTTACTAACTACACTATGTTACAGACATTCTGATGTTTGTACTGTTATTTACATGTTACTAACTACACTATGTTACAGACATTCTGATGTTTGTACTGTTATTTACATGTTACTAACTACACTATGTTACAGACATTCTGATGTTTGTACTGTTATTTACATGTTACTAACTACACTATGTTACAGACATTCTGATGTTTGTACTGTTATTTACATGTTACTAACTACACTATGTTACAGACATTCTGATGTTTGTACTGTTATTTACATGTTACTAACTACACTATGTTACAGACATTCTGATGTTTGTACTGTTATTTACATGTTACTAACTACACTATGTTACAGACATTCTGATGTTTGTACTGTTATTTACATGTTACTAACTACACTATGTTACAGACATTCTGATGTTTGTACTGTTATTTACATGTTACTAACTACACTATGTTACAGACATTCTGATGTTTGTACTGTTATTTACATGTTACTAACTACACTATGTTACAGACATTCTGATGTTTGTACTGTTATTTACATGTTACTAACTACACTATGTTACAGACATTCTGATGTTTGTACTGTTATTTACATGTTACTAACTACACTATGTTACAGACATTCTGATGTTTGTACTGTTATTTACATGTTACTAACTACACTATGTTACAGACATTCTGATGTTTGTACTGTTATTTACATGTTACTAACTACACTATGTTACAGACATTCTGATGTTTGTACTGTTATTTACATGTTACTAACTACACTATGTTACAGACATTCTGATGTTTGTACTGTTATTTACATGTTACTAACTACACTAT
Source organism: Protopterus annectens (assembly GCF_019279795.1). NCBI lineage: Eukaryota > Metazoa > Chordata > Ceratodontiformes > Protopteridae > Protopterus > Protopterus annectens. Next base: position 1,712,819,344 of record NC_056729.1, on the reverse strand, counting down.
GTTACAGACATTCTGATGTTTGTACTGTTATTTACATGTTACTAACTACACTATGTTACAGACATTCTGATGTTTGTACTGTTATTTACATGTTACTAACTACACTATGTTACAGACATTCTGATGTTTGTACTATTTACATGTTACTAACTACACTATGTTACAGACATTCTGATGTTTGTACTGTTATTTACATGTTACTAACTACACTATGTTACAGACATTCTGATGTTTGTACTGTTATTTACATGTTACTAACTACACTATGTTACAGACATTCTGATGTTTGTACTGTTATTTACATGTTACTAACTACACTATGTTACAGACATTCTGATGTTTGTACTGTTATTTACATGTTACTAACTACACTATGTTACAGACATTCTGATGTTTGTACTGTTATTTACATGTTACTAACTACACTATGTTACAGACATTCTGATGTTTGTACTGTTATTTACATGTTACTAACTACACTATGTTACAGACATTCTGATGTTTGTACTGTTATTTACATGTTACTAACTACACTATGTTACAGACATTCTGATGTTTGTACTGTTATTTACATGTTACTAACTACACTATGTTACAGACATTCTGATGTTTGTACTGTTATTTACATGTTACTAACTACACTATGTTACAGACATTCTGATGTTTGTACTGTTATTTACATGTTACTAACTACACTATGTTACAGACATTCTGATGTTTGTACTGTTATTTACATGTTACTAACTACACTATGTTACAGACATTCTGATGTTTGTACTGTTATTTACATGTTACTAACTACACTATGTTACAGACATTCTGATGTTTGTACTGTTATTTACATGTTACTAACTACACTATGTTACAGACATTCTGATGTTTGTACTGTTATTTACATGTTACTAACTACACTATGTTACAGACATTCTGATGTTTGTACTGTTATTTACATGTTACTAACTACACTATGTTACAGACATTCTGATGTTTGTACTGTTATTTACATGTTACTAACTACACTATGTTACAGACATTCTGATGTTTGTACTGTTATTTACATGTTACTAACTACACTATGTTACAGACATTCTGATGTTTGTACTGTTATTTACATGTTACTAACTACACTATGTTACAGACATTCTGATGTTTGTACTGTTATTTACATGTTACTAACTACACTATGTTACAGACATTCTGATGTTTGTACTGTTATTTACATGTTACTAACTACACTATGTTACAGACATTCTGATGTTTGTACTGTTATTTACATGTTACTAACTACACTATGTTACAGACATTCTGATGTTTGTACTGTTATTTACATGTTACTAACTACACTATGTTACAGACATTCTGATGTTTGTACTGTTATTTACATGTTACTAACTACACTATGTTACAGACATTCTGATGTTTGTACTGTTATTTACATGTTACTAACTACACTATGTTACAGACATTCTGATGTTTGTACTGTTATTTACATGTTACTAACTACACTATGTTACAGACATTCTGATGTTTGTACTGTTATTTACATGTTACTAACTACACTATGTTACAGACATTCTGATGTTTGTACTGTTATTTACATGTTACTAACTACACTATGTTACAGACATTCTGATGTTTGTACTGTTATTTACATGTTACTAACTACACTATGTTACAGACATTCTGATGTTTGTACTGTTATTTACATGTTACTAACTACACTATGTTACAGACATTCTGATGTTTGTACTGTTATTTACATGTTACTAACTACACTATGTTACAGACATTCTGATGTTTGTACTGTTATTTACATGTTACTAACTACACTATGTTACAGACATTCTGATGTTTGTACTGTTATTTACATGTTACTAACTACACTATGTTACAGACATTCTGATGTTTGTACTGTTATTTACATGTTACTAACTACACTATGTTACAGACATTCTGATGTTTGTACTGTTATTTACATGTTACTAACTACACTATGTTACAGACATTCTGATGTTTGTACTGTTATTTACATGTTACTAACTACACTATGTTACAGACATTCTGATGTTTGTACTGTTATTTACATGTTACTAACTACACTATGTTACAGACATTCTGATGTTTGTACTGTTATTTACATGTTACTAACTACACTATGTTACAGACATTCTGATGTTTGTACTGTTATTTACATGTTACTAACTACACTATGTTACAGACATTCTGATGTTTGTACTGTTATTTACATGTTACTAACTACACTATGTTACAGACATTCTGATGTTTGTACTGTTATTTACATGTTACTAACTACACTATGTTACAGACATTCTGATGTTTGTACTGTTATTTACATGTTACTAACTACACTATGTTACAGACATTCTGATGTTTGTACTGTTATTTACATGTTACTAACTACACTATGTTACAGACATTCTGATGTTTGTACTGTTATTTACATGTTACTAACTACACTATGTTACAGACATTCTGATGTTTGTACTGTTATTTACATGTTACTAACTACACTATGTTACAGACATTCTGATGTTTGTACTGTTATTTACATGTTACTAACTACACTATGTTACAGACATTCTGATGTTTGTACTGTTATTTACATGTTACTAACTACACTATGTTACAGACATTCTGATGTTTGTACTGTTATTTACATGTTACTAACTACACTATGTTACAGACATTCTGATGTTTGTACTGTTATTTACATGTTACTAACTACACTATGTTACAGACATTCTGATGTTTGTACTGTTATTTACATGTTACTAACTACACTATGTTACAGACATTCTGATGTTTGTACTGTTATTTACATGTTACTAACTACACTATGTTACAGACATTCTGATGTTTGTACTGTTATTTACATGTTACTAACTACACTATGTTACAGACATTCTGATGTTTGTACTGTTATTTACATGTTACTAACTACACTATGTTACAGACATTCTGATGTTTGTACTGTTATTTACATGTTACTAACTACACTATGTTACAGACATTCTGATGTTTGTACTGTTATTTACATGTTACTAACTACACTATGTTACAGACATTCTGATGTTTGTACTGTTATTTACATGTTACTAACTACACTATGTTACAGACATTCTGATGTTTGTACTGTTATTTACATGTTACTAACTACACTATGTTACAGACATTCTGATGTTTGTACTGTTATTTACATGTTACTAACTACACTATGTTACAGACATTCTGATGTTTGTACTGTTATTTACATGTTACTAACTACACTATGTTACAGACATTCTGATGTTTGTACTGTTATTTACATGTTACTAACTACACTATGTTACAGACATTCTGATGTTTGTACTGTTATTTACATGTTACTAACTACACTATGTTACAGACATTCTGATGTTTGTACTGTTATTTACATGTTACTAACTACACTATGTTACAGACATTCTGATGTTTGTACTGTTATTTACATGTTACTAACTACACTATGTTACAGACATTCTGATGTTTGTACTGTTATTTACATGTTACTAACTACACTATGTTACAGACATTCTGATGTTTGTACTGTTATTTACATGTTACTAACTACACTATGTTACAGACATTCTGATGTTTGTACTGTTATTTACATGTTACTAACTACACTATGTTACAGACATTCTGATGTTTGTACTGTTATTTACATGTTACTAACTACACTATGTTACAGACATTCTGATGTTTGTACTGTTATTTACATGTTACTAACTACACTATGTTACAGACATTCTGATGTTTGTACTGTTATTTACATGTTACTAACTACACTATGTTACAGACATTCTGATGTTTGTACTGTTATTTACATGTTACTAACTACACTATGTTACAGACATTCTGATGTTTGTACTGTTATTTACATGTTACTAACTACACTATGTTACAGACATTCTGATGTTTGTACTGTTATTTACATGTTACTAACTACACTATGTTACAGACATTCTGATGTTTGTACTGTTATTTACATGTTACTAACTACACTATGTTACAGACATTCTGATGTTTGTACTGTTATTTACATGTTACTAACTACACTATGTTACAGACATTCTGATGTTTGTACTGTTATTTACATGTTACTAACTACACTATGTTACAGACATTCTGATGTTTGTACTGTTATTTACATGTTACTAACTACACTATGTTACAGACATTCTGATGTTTGTACTGTTATTTACATGTTACTAACTACACTATGTTACAGACATTCTGATGTTTGTACTGTTATTTACATGTTACTAACTACACTATGTTACAGACATTCTGATGTTTGTACTGTTATTTACATGTTACTAACTACACTATGTTACAGACATTCTGATGTTTGTACTGTTATTTACATGTTACTAACTACACTATGTTACAGACATTCTGATGTTTGTACTGTTATTTACATGTTACTAACTACACTATGTTACAGACATTCTGATGTTTGTACTGTTATTTACATGTTACTAACTACACTATGTTACAGACATTCTGATGTTTGTACTGTTATTTACATGTTACTAACTACACTATGTTACAGACATTCTGATGTTTGTACTGTTATTTACATGTTACTAACTACACTATGTTACAGACATTCTGATGTTTGTACTGTTATTTACATGTTACTAACTACACTATGTTACAGACATTCTGATGTTTGTACTGTTATTTACATGTTACTAACTACACTATGTTACAGACATTCTGATGTTTGTACTGTTATTTACATGTTACTAACTACACTATGTTACAGACATTCTGATGTTTGTACTGTTATTTACATGTTACTAACTACACTATGTTACAGACATTCTGATGTTTGTACTGTTATTTACATGTTACTAACTACACTATGTTACAGACATTCTGATGTTTGTACTGTTATTTACATGTTACTAACTACACTATGTTACAGACATTCTGATGTTTGTACTGTTATTTACATGTTACTAACTACACTATGTTACAGACATTCTGATGTTTGTACTGTTATTTACATGTTACTAACTACACTATGTTACAGACATTCTGATGTTTGTACTGTTATTTACATGTTACTAACTACACTATGTTACAGACATTCTGATGTTTGTACTGTTATTTACATGTTACTAACTACACTATGTTACAGACATTCTGATGTTTGTACTGTTATTTACATGTTACTAACTACACTATGTTACAGACATTCTGATGTTTGTACTGTTATTTACATGTTACTAACTACACTATGTTACAGACATTCTGATGTTTGTACTGTTATTTACTACACTATGTTACAGACATTCTGATGTTTGTACTGTTATTTACATGTTACTAACTACACTATGTTACAGACATTCTGATGTTTGTACTGTTATTTACATGTTACTAACTACACTATGTTACAGACATTCTGATGTTTGTACTGTTATTTACATGTTACTAACTACACTATGTTACAGACATTCTGATGTTTGTACTGTTATTTACATGTTACTAACTACACTATGTTACAGACATTCTGATGTTTGTACTGTTATTTACATGTTACTAACTACACTATGTTACAGACATTCTGATGTTTGTACTGTTATTTACATGTTACTAACTACACTATGTTACAGACATTCTGATGTTTGTACTGTTATTTACATGTTACTAACTACACTATGTTACAGACATTCTGATGTTTGTACTGTTATTTACATGTTACTAACTACACTATGTTACAGACATTCTGATGTTTGTACTGTTATTTACATGTTACTAACTACACTATGTTACAGACATTCTGATGTTTGTACTGTTATTTACATGTTACTAACTACACTATGTTACAGACATTCTGATGTTTGTACTGTTATTTACATGTTACTAACTACACTATGTTACAGACATTCTGATGTTTGTACTGTTATTTACATGTTACTAACTACACTATGTTACAGACATTCTGATGTTTGTACTGTTATTTACATGTTACTAACTACACTATGTTACAGACATTCTGATGTTTGTACTGTTATTTACATGTTACTAACTACACTATGTTACAGACATTCTGATGTTTGTACTGTTATTTACATGTTACTAACTACACTATGTTACAGACATTCTGATGTTTGTACTGTTATTTACATGTTACTAACTACACTATGTTACAGACATTCTGATGTTTGTACTGTTATTTACATGTTACTAACTACACTATGTTACAGACATTCTGATGTTTGTACTGTTATTTACATGTTACTAACTACACTATGTTACAGACATTCTGATGTTTGTACTGTTATTTACATGTTACTAACTACACTATGTTACAGACATTCTGATGTTTGTACTGTTATTTACATGTTACTAACTACACTATGTTACAGACATTCTGATGTTTGTACTGTTATTTACATGTTACTAACTACACTATGTTACAGACATTCTGATGTTTGTACTGTTATTTACATGTTACTAACTACACTATGTTACAGACATTCTGATGTTTGTACTATTTACATGTTACTAACTACACTATGTTACAGACATTCTGATGTTTGTACTGTTATTTACATGTTACTAACTACACTATGTTACAGACATTCTGATGTTTGTACTGTTATTTACATGTTACTAACTACACTATGTTACAGACATTCTGATGTTTGTACTGTTATTTACATGTTACTAACTACACTATGTTACAGACATTCTGATGTTTGTACTGTTATTTACATGTTACTAACTACACTATGTTACAGACATTCTGATGTTTGTACTGTTATTTACATGTTACTAACTACACTATGTTACAGACATTCTGATGTTTGTACTGTTATTTACATGTTACTAACTACACTATGTTACAGACATTCTGATGTTTGTACTGTTATTTACATGTTACTAACTACACTATGTTACAGACATTCTGATGTTTGTACTGTTATTTACATGTTACTAACTACACTATGTTACAGACATTCTGATGTTTGTACTGTTATTTACATGTTACTAACTACACTATGTTACAGACATTCTGATGTTTGTACTGTTATTTACATGTTACTAACTACACTATGTTACAGACATTCTGATGTTTGTACTGTTATTTACATGTTACTAACTACACTATGTTACAGACATTCTGATGTTTGTACTGTTATTTACATGTTACTAACTACACTATGTTACAGACATTCTGATGTTTGTACTGTTATTTACATGTTACTAACTACACTATGTTACAGACATTCTGATGTTTGTACTGTTATTTACATGTTACTAACTACACTATGTTACAGACATTCTGATGTTTGTACTGTTATTTACATGTTACTAACTACACTATGTTACAGACATTCTGATGTTTGTACTGTTATTTACATGTTACTAACTACACTATGTTACAGACATTCTGATGTTTGTACTGTTATTTACATGTTACTAACTACACTATGTTACAGACATTCTGATGTTTGTACTGTTATTTACATGTTACTAACTACACTATGTTACAGACATTCTGATGTTTGTACTGTTATTTACATGTTACTAACTACACTATGTTACAGACATTCTGATGTTTGTACTGTTATTTACATGTTACTAACTACACTATGTTACAGACATTCTGATGTTTGTACTGTTATTTACATGTTACTAACTACACTATGTTACAGACATTCTGATGTTTGTACTGTTATTTACATGTTACTAACTACACTATGTTACAGACATTCTGATGTTTGTACTGTTATTTACATGTTACTAACTACACTATGTTACAGACATTCTGATGTTTGTACTGTTATTTACATGTTACTAACTACACTATGTTACAGACATTCTGATGTTTGTACTGTTATTTACATGTTACTAACTACACTATGTTACAGACATTCTGATGTTTGTACTGTTATTTACATGTTACTAACTACACTATGTTACAGACATTCTGATGTTTGTACTGTTATTTACATGTTACTAACTACACTATGTTACAGACATTCTGATGTTTGTACTGTTATTTACATGTTACTAACTACACTATGTTACAGACATTCTGATGTTTGTACTGTTATTTACATGTTACTAACTACACTATGTTACAGACATTCTGATGTTTGTACTGTTATTTACATGTTACTAACTACACTATGTTACAGACATTCTGATGTTTGTACTGTTATTTACATGTTACTAACTACACTATGTTACAGACATTCTGATGTTTGTACTGTTATTTACATGTTACTAACTACACTATGTTACAGACATTCTGATGTTTGTACTGTTATTTACATGTTACTAACTACACTATGTTACAGACATTCTGATGTTTGTACTGTTATTTACATGTTACTAACTACACTATGTTACAGACATTCTGATGTTTGTACTGTTATTTACATGTTACTAACTACACTATGTTACAGACATTCTGATGTTTGTACTGTTATTTACATGTTACTAACTACACTATGTTACAGACATTCTGATGTTTGTACTGTTATTTACATGTTACTAACTACACTATGTTACAGACATTCTGATGTTTGTACTGTTATTTACATGTTACTAACTACACTATGTTACAGACATTCTGATGTTTGTACTGTTATTTACATGTTACTAACTACACTATGTTACAGACATTCTGATGTTTGTACTATTTACATGTTACTAACTACACTATGTTACAGACATTCTGATGTTTGTACTGTTATTTACATGTTACTAACTACACTATGTTACAGACATTCTGATGTTTGTACTGTTATTTACATGTTACTAACTACACTATGTTACAGACATTCTGATGTTTGTACTGTTATTTACATGTTACTAACTACACTATGTTACAGACATTCTGATGTTTGTACTGTTATTTACATGTTACTAACTACACTATGTTACAGACATTCTGATGTTTGTACTGTTATTTACATGTTACTAACTACACTATGTTACAGACATTCTGATGTTTGTACTGTTATTTACATGTTACTAACTACACTATGTTACAGACATTCTGATGTTTGTACTGTTATTTACATGTTACTAACTACACTATGTTACAGACATTCTGATGTTTGTACTGTTATTTACATGTTACTAACTACACTATGTTACAGACATTCTGATGTTTGTACTGTTATTTACATGTTACTAACTACACTATGTTACAGACATTCTGATGTTTGTACTGTTATTTACATGTTACTAACTACACTATGTTACAGACATTCTGATGTTTGTACTGTTATTTACATGTTACTAACTACACTATGTTACAGACATTCTGATGTTTGTACTGTTATTTACATGTTACTAACTACACTATGTTACAGACATTCTGATGTTTGTACTATTTACATGTTACTAACTACACTATGTTACAGACATTCTGATGTTTGTACTGTTATTTACATGTTACTAACTACACTATGTTACAGACATTCTGATGTTTGTACTGTTATTTACATGTTACTAACTACACTATGTTACAGACATTCTGATGTTTGTACTGTTATTTACATGTTACTAACTACACTATGTTACAGACATTCTGATGTTTGTACTGTTATTTACATGTTACTAACTACACTATGTTACAGACATTCTGATGTTTGTACTGTTATTTACATGTTACTAACTACACTATGTTACAGACATTCTGATGTTTGTACTGTTATTTACATGTTACTAACTACACTATGTTACAGACATTCTGATGTTTGTACTGTTATTTACATGTTACTAACTACACTATGTTACAGACATTCTGATGTTTGTACTGTTATTTACATGTTACTAACTACACTATGTTACAGACATTCTGATGTTTGTACTGTTATTTACATGTTACTAACTACACTATGTTACAGACATTCTGATGTTTGTACTGTTATTTACATGTTACTAACTACACTATGTTACAGACATTCTGATGTTTGTACTGTTATTTACATGTTACTAACTACACTATGTTACAGACATTCTGATGTTTGTACTGTTATTTACATGTTACTAACTACACTATGTTACAGACATTCTGATGTTTGTACTGTTATTTACATGTTACTAACTACACTATGTTACAGACATTCTGATGTTTGTACTGTTATTTACATGTTACTAACTACACTATGTTACAGACATTCTGATGTTTGTACTGTTATTTACATGTTACTAACTACACTATGTTACAGACATTCTGATGTTTGTACTGTTATTTACATGTTACTAACTACACTATGTTACAGACATTCTGATGTTTGTACTGTTATTTACATGTTACTAACTACACTATGTTACAGACATTCTGATGTTTGTACTGTTATTTACATGTTACTAACTACACTATGTTACAGACATTCTGATGTTTGTACTGTTATTTACATGTTACTAACTACACTATGTTACAGACATTCTGATGTTTGTGCTGTTATTTACATGTTACTAACTACACTATGTTACAGACATTCTGATGTTTGTACTGTTATTTACATGTTACTAACTACACTATGTTACAGACATTCTGATGTTTGTACTGTTATTTACATGTTACTAATGACACTATGTTACAGACATTCTGATGTTTGTACTGTTATTTACATGTTACTAACTACACTATGTTACAGACATTCTGATGTTTGTACTGTTATTTACATGTTACTAACTACACTATGTTACAGATATTCTGATGTTTGCACTATTTGCATGTTACTAACTACACTATGTTACAGACATTCTGTTTGTACTGTTATTTACATGTTACTAACTACACTAGGTTACAGATATTCTAATGTTTGCACTGTTATTTACATGTTACTAACTACACTATGTTACAAACATTCTGATGTTTGCACTGTTATTTATGTTACTAACTACACTATGTTACAGACATTCTGATGTTTGCACTATTTACATGTTACTAACTACACTATGTTAGAGACATTCTGATGTTTGCACTGTTATTTACATGTTAGTAGCTGCACTATGTTACAGACATTCTGATGTTTGCACTATTTTCGTTACTAACTACACTATGTTACACACATTCTGATTTTTGTGCTGTTATTTACATGTTACTAACTACACTATGTTACAGACATTCTGATGTTTGTACTGTTATTTACATGTTACTAACTACACTATGTTACACACATTCTGATGTTTGCACTATTTACATGTTACTAACTGCACTATTCTACAGACATTCTGACACTTGTCCTCATCAAAAAAGGTTCTCAGACCAGGTCATCAACTCCATCAGTACAGTAGATGAAAAGGAAAGGAAGAACGGCATAATTGGAAACATTTACAATAGTTTTCCAGGCAACCTGACAGCTGCTGAAATACTTAAATCAGATAGTATTGAAAACCTTGCAAGGTTAAATGTTAAAGTCAGGAAAACTAAAGATTATAGTATTAGGCAGAATTTAACAGTTATGTATAGACAAAAACAAACAGCAGGCAAATCAGTTTTAATGCTACCCCAGAGCAGAAGCTGACTTTTCTGGAATGCAGTTCAGGGAAACAAAATACAGTGCATGATATAGGAATGTTACATGACTAAAAATAAGTTACACTCATGTATAAATTCAAAGTAGGTGTCCATTTAATCCTTCTCTGCTCAGAAGTGAATTCACAAAGTAAAATATAAAGTCGAAGTCAAAGTAAACTTTGTTGTAGTTCAGAATCCACAAGTGCAACTGAATGAAATTACGTTACTTTAGGCTCTATGTGCAAACATCTAACATACACAACAATTCACATTACTAAATTTAGACTATCCTACTACATGATATTTACTGTTTTACATACCAACAGACATTTACAAAGCTAAAGAGACATGGTATTTATTGAACAGAATTTCACCGCTGCTACTTATTGCACAGGATTCTGTTTTAGCATCAGTGGATACTGGCCAGAAATAAGATTATACTCTGTTAGATTAATTGCATGGTGTATGTAAGACCTTTTAATGTTATTGCATGTGAATATGCTTCTCACTCGTGATAGTACCTACTGTCCCTCATGTCAAGTGAGATGTAAGTTGCTACTGGAGTTCACTAGCCTGATGGCCAGGGGCAGAAGCTTCTGCTAAATCTGCCCATTTTGTAAAGTATGCTACGATAATGCTTCCCAGATGTTAGATGCAGGAGCAGTCCATATGTAGGGTGTGTGCAGTCCATGACTACTTTCCTGGGTCTGTTGAGACAATGAGACTAGTGCAAGTCTTGAATAGATGGTAGAGTGGTCCTGATAATTGTTTATGCTGCTTTCACTACTCTTTAGAGGGACTTGTGGTCTGTGGTGGAGCAGTTGCTATACCAAGCTGTAAAACTGTCAGAATGCTCTCAGTTGTGTCCCTGTAGAAAGTTATGAGAACAGGGCTGGTAGATTTGCTCTTCTCAACCTTTGTAGAAAGTGTAGGCATTGCTATGCTTTCTTGACAATGACATTTGTGTTCACAAACCAAGACAAGTCTTCCGAGATGTGCACCCCAAGAAACTTGATGTTTTTTACCCTCTCCACTGTTTCCTTATATATTGCGAGTGAGGAATGTTTCTTATGGTTTCTTCTGGAATCCAATATTACCTCCTTGGTATTCAGATTGCGTGCCAGATTGCTACCGCACCAAGTTATCCGTTGTCGCACCTCCTGTCTATCGGCTGTTTCCTCCTCATTGCTGATGAGACCCACAACTGTAGTATAATCTGCAAACTTGATTATATGATTAGAGCTGTACTTGGCAGTACAGTCATACGTTAGCAGACTGAATAGCAGACGGCTCAGAGCACAGCCTTGAGGTACACCTGTTCACAAGTTGATACTGTTTGAGGTCGTCTTTCCTGCACATACTGTTTGTGGCCTTTCAGTTAGGAAGTCCAGAATCCAGTTGCACATTGGAGAGCTGACCTCTAGTTGAGTTAGCTTATCTGTCAATTGCTGAGATGTGACTGTGCTGTATGCTGAACTGAAATCAATGAATAACATGTGCACACTGAATAACATGCACACATTGCTGCTATTGTTATCCAGGTTGGATAACGATAAATGGAGTGCCAGTGAAATAGCATCTACAGTGGATCAATTTGGTTTGTACGCAAACTGGATTGGGTCCAAGGATGACAGAAATCTGAATGTTAAGTGGTCCTTGACCAGACCTTCTCAGCACATCATTGCTATGGAGGTGAGAGCCACAGGGTGGTAGTTGTTGAGGTTCTTTGGTGGAGACTTCTTAGGGAGAAGTATTGTGGTGGTGTTCTTGAAGCACCTGGGAACAGTGGTCTGTTTCAATGAGTTATTGAATACATCTGTGAGTCAATTGCCCAGCATAGTCTCTTAGGACCCTTCCCAGAATATTATCAGGACCAGTCACTTTTCTCAGATTTATCCTCCTCAGGGTTCTACGGACATCGATCGGACTTAGGCTGAGCACTTTTTTGTTCTGGCTTGTTGGAGCTTTTCATTAGTTTCATGTTTCCTTCTTCAAACATATTGAAATGTATATTGAGCTTGTTCAGGACTTCAGTGTCGCCTCACACTGAGAAGAAGTGGGCTTGTGATCCATTATGGCCTGAATTCCTTGCCATAGTCACCTCACATCCTGTTCATCAGAGAAGTGATTTTGGAGTTTCTGACCTTATGCCCTTTTCTCCTCTCTCTCACACCCCTTTTTTAGGTTCATCCTGGCCTGTCTGAGCTCATTCTTCTTTCCCCCTGGAAGGCGACGTTCCCCCCTGGAAGGCGACGTTCCTTATGTTCAGGAGCTTATATACTCTACTTGTGAGACAAGGTAAAAATCAAAAAAACAGTTTTATAACTTGTAAATGGTGAATAGAATAGTTAGGAAATAATTCTTAGCTGAAGTGAACCCAGGACAGATGCCAAGTTTGGTGGTGATACTCTTTTTGTTGGGGAGAAGGAATTCTGGGAAATAAATAATACTGTACATAAGCTCGGGGTCTACCATATTACTACATATATTATAAGTTAAGAGGTGTCTGTTATATTTAATACTAGTAACTAATTTATTATGTAAATATCTTCTGTTTTATACTGTTGAGCCTCTCACTGCAAAATTCAAAACCTTGGTAGGAACCTTACCCAGACTAAAAAAAGATGCAAAGCAAGAGACAGCTTTTTCTTTTTACCTCAGTTTAACATGGCAGTTCCTAAATTATAAATTATCAGCTAATAAATAGAAAGTACAACTGGAAATATAACTGTTAAAACATTGGCAGTAAATTCTAAAATTAACATAGAGCAGGAAAACATTTTCTAGGTAAAATAAGATTTCCCAAGTCTTGGGTTTCAGGTATAGGTAGTAGTCAGGACTATGTCTCTAAGATATATTTAGTATGAATACAGTCATTATAGCACATTGCTAATCTCATGCATACACAGCAGTAAAGCACTGAAATATCTCTGCCAATATTAAATGAAAAATTCAAGGTTGTAAAACAACATATTCCTTTGTTGGCTTTAAGAATGCTGCCTCATTTAAAGTATCCCTAATAAACATGGAAATGAAATACTGTTGTATAAAATTTTAATTTACATTACTCTGGAAATATGACTGTCACATGTAAAATCTAATAGCAATGACAGGGCTATTAATATTGGTTCATTAATAAATGAATAGCGGCTGAATGCTGTGCTGTACAGTTTAATCTACACAGCAGGTGCTCACGTTCTGGTTATAAATGGAGTCACAAAGCCATTAGGAAATATATCCTGTTTCATAAACAGAAGAAAGATAATCATGGGACAGGCAGAGAGTTCTTCAGATCAGCAGTTATTTCAACTTTACATGTAAAGAATAATTGTAGCTGGGGGCACAATAAGAGGGCAGTCAAGCAGCATTAAAAGAATCACATTGAACCAGATGAAAATGAAGAAGGAAAAAAACAGAATACAAAATAAATTTACAGAACGTATATCACAAAAAGACCTTCTAAACTGTAAGACGAAGCAGAAAATACAGCTGTAAAAGTAAATGGGAAATACAGGCAGGTTTTATAGACTGACTAGAGGTCGTTCAGGTGAGAAAAAGAACCTGTTGGGAGCGAAATGTGTAAGTAGCCACAAGGTCAGCTTTTGGTCAAAATAAGCATAATCAAGTTTTAGTCATACAGAGACAACGCAAATGACCCTCTCCTGCTACATGAACCCTACAAAAAGTACTATTATAGACAGTAACGTCCCTGTCCAAAAAGCCCCTTTGCTCCCCCAAACAAATTCAGCCACTGTAATTACATGGCAGAGGCTAGGCATTATGCTTAACTGGCATAATTACATATTCTCCAGTGAAAGAATTAAGTGAGTTATAGAGACCCTAATCAGATGTATTCAGTAGTTACCAACAGCCAAAGACTAGATAAAGGTCTGCAAAAGCAGCATTTAGTTGCGGGATTATGCATGAATAGTAGGTAAAGGGACAATTTATGTGGCATCTCATAATGTATTCTATGTAAACACTGATCTTTTATTCATTTAGAAGCCCTATATATGAAAGAACCCAAAAGAAGACCTTACCATCAGTGGACAGATTATGTAACATGATGAAAGGCAATGCAAGGAGGCATTCATGGCCTGTAGAAAGCAAGATGACAAACAATAAAAATACAAAGTATGTAGGTACCAAATAAAAGTCTGAATCTTTGTGGTGAGGTACCTGGTAATATTCAAATGCAAATAAATATATAGGGGTAAATGAAATGCACTAGAGGGCGACAACAACCAAGGTAAGGCATAGTGGAAGTGATGAAACTTTTGCCTTTACACCTGCCTTAGGAACTTAAACAAGGAATAAGGGATTATAGCACAGTGAATTACAATATGTATGGACATATAATTAAAGGCACAGGTTTAAAAAGGTACAGGATTATAGCACAGTGAATAAAAGTATGCATGGACATATAATTAAAGGCACAGGTTTAAAAAGTTACAGGATTATAGCACAGTGAACAAAAGTATGCATGGACATATAATTAAAGGCACAGGTTTAAAAAGGTACAGAATTATAGCACAGTGAATAAAAGTATGCATGGACATATAATTAAAGGCACAGGTTTAAAAAGTTACAGGATTATAGCACAGTGAACAAAAGTATGCATTGACATATAATTAAAGGCACAGGTTTAGATAGGTAAGGGATTATATCACCGTGAAAAACAGTATGCATGGACATATAATTAAAGGCACAAGTTTAAAAAGTTACAGGATTATAGCACAGTGAATAAAAGTATGCATGGACATATAATTAAAGGCACAGGTTTAAAAAGGTACAGAATTATAGCACAGGGAATTACAGTATGCATGGACATAAAATTAAAGGTACAGGTTTAAAAAGGAAAGGGCTTATAGCAAAGGGAATAACAGTATACATGGACATATAATTAAAGGCACATGTTTAAAAAGGTACAGCATTATACCAGAGTGAATAAAAGTATGCATGGACATATAAGTAAAGGGACAGGTTTAAAAAGGTACAGGATTATAGCACAGTGAATAAAAGTAAGCATGGACATATTATTAAAGGTACAGGTTTAAAAAGGTACAGCATTATAAAAGAGTGAATAAACGTATGCATGGACATATAATCAAAGGTCAGTTTTAAAAGATGAGGGATTATAGCACAGTGAACAACAGCATGTATGGACATATAATTAAAAGTACAGGTTTAAAAACGTAAGCGATTATAGCACAGGGAAAAACAGCATGCATGGACATATAAAAGGCACAGGTTTAAAAAGGTAAATGATTATAGCACAGGGAATAACAGTATGCATGGACATATAATCAAAGGCACAGCTTTAAAAAGGTAATGGAGTATTGCGCAGTGAATAAAAGTATGTGTGGACATATAATTAAAGGCATAGGTTTACAAAGGTAAGGGATTATAGTACAGTGAATAACAGGATGCATGGACATATAATTAAAGGCACAGTTTTAAAAGGTAAGGGATTATAGCAAAGTGAATAAAAGTATGCATGGACATATAATTAAAGGCACAGGTTTAAAAGGTACAGGATTGTTGCACAGTGAATAAAAGTATGCATGGACATATAATTAAAGGCACATGTTTAGAAAGGTAAAGGATTATAGCACAGGGAATAACAGTATACATGGACATATAATTAAAGGCACATGTTTAAAAAGGTACAGGATTGTTGCACAGTGAATAAAATAATTCATGGACAAATAAAGACACATGTTTAAAAAGGTAAGTGATTATAGCACAGTGAATAAAAGTATTCATGGACATATAATTAAAGGCATAGGTATAGAAAGGTACAGGATTATAGCCCAGTGAATAAAAGTATGCATGGGCATATAATTAAAGGCACAGGTTTAAAAAGGTACAGGATTATAGCACAGTGAATAAAAGTATGCATGGGCATATAATTAAAGGCACAGGTTTAAAAAGGTACAGGATTATAGCACAGTGAATAAAAGCATCCATGGACATATAATTAAAGGCACAGGTTTAAAAAGGTACAAGATTATAGCACAGTGAATAAAAGTATGCATGGACATATAATTAAAGGCATAGGTTTAGAAAGGTACAGGATTATAGCACAGTGAATAAAAGTATGCATGGACATATAATTAAAGGCACATGTTTAAAAAGGTACAAGATTATAGCACAGTGAATAAAAGTATGCATGGACATATAATTAAAGGCACAAGTTTAAAAAGGTACAGGATTATAGCACAGTGAATAAAAGCATCCATGGACATATAATTAAAGGCACATGTTTAGAAAGGTAAAGGATTATAGCACAGGGAATAACAGTATACATGGACATATAATTAAAGGCACATGTTTAAAAAGGTACAGGATTGTTGCACAGTGAATAAAATAATTCATGGACAAATAAAGACACATGTTTAAAAAGGTAAGCGATTATAGCACAGTGAATAAAAGTATTCATGGACATATAATTAAAGGCATAGGTATAGAAAGGTACAGGATTATAGCACAGTGAATAAAAGTATGCATGGGCATATAATTAAAGGCACAGGTTTAAAAAGGTACAGGATTATAGCACAGTGAATAAAAGCATCCATGGACATATAATTAAAGGCACAGGTTTAAAAAGGTACAAGATTATAGCACAGTGAATAAAAGTATGCATGGACATATAATTAAAGGCATAGGTTTAGAAAGGTACAGGATTATAGCACAGTGAATAAAAGCATCCATGGACATATAATTAAAGGCACATGTTTAAAAAGGTACAGGATTATAGCACAGTGAATAAAAGTATGCATGGATATATAATTAAAGGCACTGGTTTAAAAAGGTACATTATTATAGCACAGTGATTTTCAGTATGCATGGACATATAATTAAAGGCAGAGGTTTAAAAAGGTGCAGGAATATAGCACAGTGAATAAAAGTATGCATGGACATATAATTAAAGGCAGAGGTTTAAAAAGGTACAGGATTATAGCACAGTGAATAAAAGTATGCATGGACATATAATTAAAGGCACAGGTTTAAAAAGGTACAGGATTATAGCACAGTGAATAAAAGTATGCATGGACATATAATTAAAGGCAGAGGTTTAAAAAGGTACAGGATTATAGCACAGTGAATAAAAGTATGCATGGACATATAATTAAAGGCACAGGTTTAAAAGGTAAGGGATTATAGCACAGTCAATTACAGTATGCATGAACATATAATTAAAGGCATAGGTTTAAAAAGGTACAGGATTAATACACAGTGAATAAACGTATGCATGGACATATAATCAAAGGTCAGTTTTAAAAGGTGAGGGATTATAGCACAGTGAATTACAGTATGCATGGACATATAACTAAAGTACAGTTTTAAAAAGGTAAGGGATTATAGCACAGGAAATTACAGTATGCATGGACATATAATCAAAGTTCAGTTTTAAAAGGTATGGGAATAGAGCGCAGTGAATTGCAGTATGCATGAACATATAATTAAAGGTACAGATTTAAAAGGGATAGGGATTATAGCACAGGGAATAACAGGATGCATGGACATATAATTAAAGGAACAGGTTTAAAAAGGTACAGGATTATAGCACAGGGAATAACAGTATGCATGGACATATAATTAAAGGCACAGGTTTAAAAAGGGTAAGGGATTATAGCACAGAGAACAACAGTATGCATGGAAATATAATTAAAGGCACAGTTTAAAAATGTACAGGATTATAGCACAGTGAATAAAAGTATGCATGGACATATAATCAAAGGTCAGTTTTAAAAGGTGAGGGATTATAGCACTGGAAATTACAGTATGCATGGACATATAATTAAAGGCACAGCTTTAAAAAGGTACAGGATTATAGCACAGTGAATAAAAGTATGTATGGACATATAATTAAAGGTACAGGTTTAAAAAGGTACAGGATTATAGCACAGTGAATAAAAGTATGCATGGGCATATAATTAAAGGCACAGGTTTAAACAGGTACAGGATTATATCACAGTGAATAAAAGTATGAATGGACATATAATTAAAGGCACAGGTTTAAAAGGTAAGGGATTATAGCACAGTCAATTACAGTATGCATGAACATATAATTAAAGGTCAGTTTTAAAAGGTGAGGGATTATAGCACAGTGAATTACAGTATGCATGGACATATAACTAAAGTACAGTTTTAAAAAGGTAAGGGATTATAGCACAGGAAATTACAGTATGCATGGACATATAATTAAAGGCACAGATATAAAAAGGTACAGGATTATAGCACAGTGAATAAAAGTATGCATGGACATATAATTAAAGGCATAGGTTTACAAAGGTACAGGATTATAGCACAGTGAATAAAAGTATGCATGGACATATAATTAAAGGCACAGGTTTAAAAAGGTACAGGATTATAGCACAGTGAATAAAAGTATGCATGGACATATAATTAAAGGCATAGGTTTACAAAGGTACAGGATTATAGCACAGTGAATAAAAGTATGCATGGACATATAATTAAAGGCAGAGGTTTAAAAGGTACAGGGATTATAGCACAGTGAATAAAAGTATGCAAGGACATATAATTAAAGGCGCAGTTTTAAAAGGTAAGGGATTATAGCACAGTGAATAAAAGTATGCAAGGACATATAATTAAATGCACAGGTTTAAAAATATAAGGGATTATAGCACAGTGAATAAAAGTATGCAAGGACATATAATTAAATGCACAGGTTTGAAAAGGTACAGGGATTATAGCCCAGTGAATTACAGGATGCATGGACATATAATTAAAGGCATAGGTTTAAAAAGGTACATCATTATACCAAAGTGAATAAACGTATGCATGGACATATATAATTAAAGGCACAGGTCTAGTAGGGTAAGGGATTATAGCACAGTGAATAACAGGATGCATGGACATATAATTAAAGGTACAGGTTTAAAAGGTACAGGATTATAGCACAGTGAATAACAGGATGCATGGACATATAATTAAAGGTACAGGTTTAAAAAGGTAGGGGATTATAGCACAGTGAATAAAAGTATGCATGGACATATAATTAAAGGCACAGGTTTAGAAAGGTAGGGGATTATAGCACAGTGAATAACAGTATGCATGGACATATAATTAAAGGGACAGGTTTAAAAAGGTACAGGATTATAGCACAGTGAATAAGAGTATGCATGGACATATAATTAAAGGCACAGGTTTAAAAAGGCACAGAATTATAGCACAGTGAATTACAGTATGCATGGGCATATATTTAAAGTCACAGGTTTAGTAAGTTAAGAGATTATATCACAATCAATTACAGTATGCATGGACATATAATTAAAGGCACATGTTTAAAAAGGTACAGGGATTATAGTACAGTGAATCAAAGAATGCATGGACATATAATTAAAGGCATAAGTTTAGAAAGGTAATGGATTATAGCACAGGGAATTACAGTATACATGGACATAATTAAAGGCACAGGTTTAAAAATTTAAGGGATTATAGCACAGTGAATTACAGTATGCATGGATATATAATTAAAGGCACAGGCTTAAAAAGGTACAGAATTGTTGCACAGTGAATAAAAGTATGCATGGAAACATAATTAAAGCCACAGGTTTAGATAGGTAAGGGATTATAGCACAAGGAATAACAGTATACATGGACATATAATTAAAGGCACATGTTTAAAAAGGTACAGGATTATAGCACAGTGAATAAAAGTATGCATGGACATATAATTAAAGGCACAGGTTTAAAAAGGTACAGGATTATAGCACAGTGAATAAAGGTAAGGGATTATAGCATAGTGAATTACAGGATGCATGAACATATAATTAAAGGCACAGATTTAAAAAGGTACAGGATTATAGTACAGTGAATAAAAGTATGCATTGACATATAATTAAAGGCACATATTTAAAAAGGTACAGGATTATAGCACAGTGAAAAACAGTATGAATGGACATATAATTAAAGGCAGGGGTTTAAAAAGGTACAGGATTATAGCACAGTGAATAAAAGTATGCATGGACATATAATTAAAGGCACTGGTTTAAAAAGGTACATTATTATAGCACAGTGATTTACAGTATGCATGGGCATATAATTAAAGTCACAGGTTTAAAAAGGTACAGGATTATAGCACAGGGAATAACAGTATGCAAGGACATATAATTAAAGGCACAGGTTTAAAAAGGTACAGGATTATAGCATAGTGAATAAAAGTATGCATTGACATATAATTGAAAGCACAGGTTTAAAGAGGTACAGGATTATAGCACAGTGAATAAAAGTATGCATGGACATATAATGAAAGCCACAGGTTTAAATAGGTAAGGGATTATAGCACAGTGAATAACAGGATGCATGGACATATTATTAATAGTACATGTTTAAAAAGGTACAGTATTATAGCACAGGGAATAACAGTATTCATGGACATATTATTAAAGGCACAGGTTTAAAAAGGTATGGGGTTATTGCACAGTGAATTACAGTATGCATGGACATATAATTAAAAGCACAGGTTTAAAAGGTAAGTGATTATAGCACAGTGAATAAAAGTATGCATGGACATATAATTAAAAGCACAGGTTTAAAAAGGTACAGGATTATTGCACAGTGAATAAAATAATTCATGGACAAATAAAGACACAGGTTTAAAAATGTAAGTGATTATAGCATAGTGAATAAAAGTATGCATGGACATTTAATTAAAGGCGCAGTTTTAAAAGGTAAGGGATTATGGCTCAGTGAATAAAAGTATGCATGGACATATAATTAAAAGCTAAGGTTTAAAAAGGTACAGGATTATAGCACAGTGAATAAAACTATGCATGGACATATAATTAAAGGCACAGGTTTAAAAAGGTACAGGATTATTGCACAGTGAATAAAAGTATGCATTGACATATAATTAAAGGCACAGGTTTAGATAGGTAAGGGATTATATCACCGTGAAAAACAGTATGCATGGACATATAATTAAAGGCACAAGTTTAAAAAGGTACAGGATTATAGCACAGTGAATAAAAGTATGCATGGACATATAATTAAAGGCACAGGTTTACAAAGGTAAGGGATTATAGCACAGTGAATTACAGTATGCATGGACATAGGTTCATAGGTTCATACTAGGCTATCTGCCCTAGGGCATTTATAAGCCTAGCCAGAGTGTGTTTGGCTTTCGCCACCGATTTTAAATTAATTTTGCTATGCCTTTTTTTGAGGTTAGTATACTGTGCCTCTGTCTAACAGTGACACAGAAGTGATAGCCGGGGTAAACCTACGATCTCCCATCCACTCATCAAGATTCCTCTTGAAGAGAGTCAATGTGGGACTCTGCCTAACCTGGACTGGGATTTTATTCCAGAGTGAAGGGAGCCTCTGGGTTATGAATCTGTCCCTCCAGCATGTCCTATTTATTTCAGTGCTGAGGTTCAAGTCTCTCGAGCACGTAGCTCGATGGGATTTGGATTTTCTGAGGTGCAGCATGTCCATTAATTCCGGGTTGGACATGGCTTTATACGTCAGGCACAGATCGCCTCTGAGCAGATGGTATGCCACTGAGTAGAGCTGGAGTTTTTTTAACTGGGCAGCATATGGCATCTGTTTGAGCCCTTTGATCCTCTTGGTGAGGTACTTTTGGGGTCTTTCCAGTTGCTGCAGGTGTCTGGTAAGGTACATCCCAAAAGGGGCATTGTACTCAATTATGGGCCTTATGAGGGATGAGTAAAGAGGCACGATGACCTCCCCTGATCTAGATTTGAATCCCTTCATGATTAGGTGGGCTATATAAAATATTTTTCTAACCACTTTGGCCACGTGGTTGTCAAATAAGAGATTGCTATCAACTTGGGTCCCCAGGTCCCTAATGACTTCTTCTGTACTTAATGGATTACCACCTATGTGGTAATTTGTGGGCACTTTGTTTCTGCCAAAGGGGATGACTATACACTTTTTGGCATTTAGCTTGAGGCCATGGCTCTGGCACCAGTTGTCTGTTTCTATGAGGCCCTTTTGGAGGATGTTTGTCTCGGCTGGAGAGTTGATTATGGCACCCAGTTTGCAGTCATCTGCGAACTTGGCCAGCCACAGTCCTTCCGTGTTGGCCTGTACAGCCGAGAAACATATAGCAAACAAGAGAGGTCCCAGGACTGAGCCTTGTGGGATGCCACTTGTAACTGGTTTGTAGTCTGATATGACTCCAGCAATTCTAACCATGTGGGTTCTGTCCTTGAGCCAGTTTGCAACCCATCTAGTGACATAGGGGTTTATATTTAAGCTGGTGAGCTTATCTATAATGCCCGAGTGGGGTATTGTATCGAAGGCTTTTGCAAGGTCCAGGTAGGCTGTGTGGACCACCTTCCCCTCGTCAATGGCCTTGGTGACTGTTTCAAAAAAATCGACCAGGTTTAAGTGGCAGGATCTGCCCTTAACAAAGCCAAACTGGATAGGATCCAGTGTCTGTAGGTCCCTAATATCTTTATTTATGAGGTCCATGATGATCCTTTCCATAGCTTTGCAGACCAAGCTAGTCAGGCTTATGGGGCGATAGTTTCCAGGGTCCGTTGAGGCACCACCTTTGTGGAGAGGGACCACTGTTGCTGTATGCCACTCTTTGGGTACATATCCTGTAGTAAGGTTAAGATTGAACAGTAGTTTTATGTTTGGGTTTAGCTCTTCTTGGAGTTCATGTAGGACGCAGCCCGGGCCACCATCTGGTCCCATTGATGCTGTGTTTTTTGCTTTGGAGAGGGCGGCTCTTACCTGAGCATCTCAGATGTCAGGGGGCAGCACTCTGTTGGGATAGATATTTACCCTTTTGGTGGGGGGGGAGAAGTTTGCACTGAATCTGTCAGCTAGGATGTTGGCAATGTCTGTGGGCTCAGTGTATTTTTTGTCACTTTGGACTAATTCTGAGCATATCTGGGAATTCCCACCCAGGTTCCTAACATAACTAAAGAAAGCCTTGTGATTATCCTTAATGTCCTGTGCAATTTTTCTCTCGAAGCTGGCATTAGACGATTTTATGAGTGTCTGTAGTTTTTTGCTAATACTGATCAGAGATGCCTTCCCTTTTTGGGATTTTGCTTTATCATGTAGTAGCTTCCTCCTTCTATTGTATAGTTTGTTTATGGCTGGGGTCCACCAGACAGGATGTCTGCCTTTGGAAGATTGGGTGTTGGTTTTATTTGAGATTGCATGATCCATGCATTCCTGAAGGTGTTCATAGAATGCGTTTATAAAGGATTCTGCGGTCTGGGCCGTATTTTCAACAGGCCCGGGGGCTTTGAAGGATTTCGCCTCAGTTTTGAGGCGTGTGAAATTTGCTTTAGAGAAGTTTTTCACTGTGGTTTTCTGGGTAGGGGGTGGGGTCAGGATGTGAATATCCAGTGAGATTAGTTTATGGTCTGATCTTACCAGTGAGGGATACACTTCTGGTCTGGAGCATAGTGTCCCCATGTTGGTGATGATCAGGTCCAGTATGTTTTCCCCTCTCGTGGGAGTGGTAACAAGTTGTTCCATAGCATTTGAGTTTATAAATTCTAGGAACCTTTGGGCTAGGGTGTTGGAGCTAGAGTAATGCTCCCAGTCTATGTTTGGGTAGTTGAAGTCGCCCAATATAATGTTGTTTGGAGAGACCTTCATATTTTCCAGTATTCTCAGCAAGGCCGAGTGGGGTTCCTGTGTTTGGGAGGGTGGTCTGTAGCAGGCTATAAACTGGAAGGCAGTTTTACGCACAGTTAGTTGCACATGGATAGTCTCTGATGCTTCGTGCTGTGCCACCAACTTGGAGGTGTGGGTATCTTTGACGCATATTGATACTCCCCTTCCTTTTGTGGTTCGGTCCAAGTTTTGGGGCTGAAAAGCATTGTATGAGGTATAACCTGGTAGTGCTGAGGTGCTCTCGGGATCCTTGAACCAGGTTTCTGTTACTGCACAGATATCGATGTTCTCCATGCTAAGGAGAGTTACGAGTGTGTGCATCTAGAGGTTTAGACTTCTGGCGTTGAGTAGCATTACTCTTAGTTTCTTATCCCTTGTGATACCTATGGAGGTGGGTTTGTCTTTTGAGCCTTGCCTAAAAAAGGCACTATGGGGGTAGCAAGAGCCTTTGCCAATATCCGAAAGCCCAGGGGTGACAGGTGCAAGCCGTCCCTAGCGAAGCATCGTGGCTTGTCGAGCATGTCATCCCAGGCTGACAGGCATTGGATCCCCTTTGAATGACACCAACACTTAAGCCAATTGTTG
This sequence comes from Protopterus annectens, assembly GCF_019279795.1. Classification (NCBI taxonomy): domain Eukaryota; kingdom Metazoa; phylum Chordata; order Ceratodontiformes; family Protopteridae; genus Protopterus; species Protopterus annectens. Next base: position 1,712,793,582 of record NC_056729.1, on the reverse strand, counting down.
AAATTGATCATCTTGTCTTCATATTGTGGCATCATTCTTGGTGAGGGTAAGATGCTAGTCAAGGTCAGGGTCATACCGGCCTGGGCTACATGCTCAGAGAGCTCCTCTATATCTCTTTTCATGTAGTCCAGGGAGGTACATCTCAGGTCATTCAAAAAAGGCACAGGTTTAAAAAGGTACATTATTATAGCACAGTGATTTACAGTATGCATGGACATATTATTAAAGGCACAGTTTTAAAAAGGTATGGGATTATAGCACAGTGAATTACAGTATGCATGAACATATAATTAAAGGTACAGGTTTAAAAAGGAAAGGAATTATAGCACACTGAATTACAGTATGCATGGACATATAATTAAAGGCAGGTTTAAAATGGTAAAGGATTATAGCACAGTGAATAAAGGAATGCATGGACATATAATTAAAGGCATAGGTTTGGAAAGGTAAGGGATTATAGCACAGGGAATTACAGTATGCATGGACATATCATTAAAGTTACAGGTTTAAAAAGGTACAGGATTATAGCACAGTGAATAAAAGTATGCATGGACATATAATTAAAGGCACAGGTTTAAAAAGGTACAGGATTTTAGCACAGTGAATAAAAGTATGCATGGACATATAATCAAAGTTCAGTTTTAAAAGGTATGGGATTATAGCACAGTGAATAAAAGTATGCATTGACATATAATTAAAGGCACATGTTAAAAAAGGTACAAGATTATAGCACGGTGAATAAAAGTATGCATGGACATATAATTAAAGGCACAGGTTTAAAAAGGTACAGGATTGTTGCACAGTGAATAAAAGTATGCATGGACATATAATTAAAGGCACAGGTTTAAAAAGGTGCAGGGATTATAGCACAGTGAATAAAAGTATGCATGGATATATAATTAAAGGCACAGGTTTAAAAAGGTATAGGATTGTTGCACAGTGAATAAAAGTATGCATGGACATATAATTAAAGGCACAGGTTTAAAAAGGTACAGGGATTATAGCACAGTGAATAAAAGTATGCATGTATATATAATTAAAGGTACAGGTTTAAAAAGGTACAGGATTGTTGCACAGTGAATAAAAGTATGCATGGACATATAATTAAAGGCACAGGTTTACAAAGGTAAGGGATTATCCCACAGTGAATGAAATAATTCATGGACAAATAAAGACACAGGTTTAAAAAGGTAAGGGATTATGGCACAGTGAATAAAAGTATGCATGGACATTTAATTAAAGGCACAGGTTTAAAAAGGTACAGGATTATAGCACAGTGAATAAAGGAATGCATGGACATATAATTAAAGGCACAGGTTTAAAAAGGTACAGGATTGTTGCACAGTGAATAAAAGTATGCATGGACATATAATTAAAAGTACAGGTTTAAAAGGTAAGGGATTATGGCACAGTGAATAAAAGTATGCATGGACATATAATTAAAGGTATAGTTTTAAAAATGTTAGGGATTATAGCACAGTGAATAAAAGAAGGAATGGGCATATAATTAAAGATACAGGTTTAAATAGGTAAGGGATTATAGCCCAGTGAATTACAGGATGCACTGACATATAATTAAAGGCACATGTTTAAAAAGGTACAGCATTATACCAGAGTGAATAAAAGTATGCATGGACATATAATTAAAGGCACAGGTTTAAAAAGGTACAGGATTATAGCACAGTGAATAAAAGTATGCATGGACATATAATTAAAGGCACAGGTTTAAAAAGGTACAGGATTATAGCACAGTGAATAAAAGTATGCATGGACATATAATTAAAGGCAGAGGTTTAAAAAGGTACAGGATTATAGCACAGTGAATAAAAGTATGCATGGACATATAATTAAAGGCACAGGTTTAAAAGGTAAGGGATTATAGCACAGTCAATTACAGTATGCATGAACATATAATTAAAGGCATAGGTTTAAAAAGGTACAGGATTAATACACAGTGAATAAACGTATGCATGGACATATAATCAAAGGTCAGTTTTAAAAGGTGAGGGATTATAGCACAGGAAATTACAGTATGCATGGAAATATAATTAAAGGCACAGCTTTAAAAAGGTAATGGAGTATTGCACAGTGAATAAAAGTGTGTGTGGACATATAATTAAAGGCATAGGTTTAGAAAGGTGAGGGATTATAGCACGGGGAATAACAGTATGCATGGACATATAATTAAAGGCACAGGTTTAAAAAGGTACAGGATTATAGCACAGTGAATAAAAGTATGCATTGACATATAATTAAAGGCACAGGTTTAAAAAGGTACAGGATTATAGCACAGTGAACAAAAGTATGCATGGACATGTAATTAAAGGCAGAGGTTTAGAAAGCTAAGGGATTATAGCACTGGGAATAGCAGTATGCATTGACATATAATTAAAGGCACAGGTTTAAAAAGGTACAGGATTATAGCACAGTGAACAAAAGTATGCATGGACATATAATTTAAAGTGCAGGTTTAGAAAGGTACTGGATTATAGCACAGTGAATTACAGTATGCATGGACATATAATTAAAGGCACAGATATAAAAAGGTACAGGATTATAGCACAGTGAATAAAAGTATGCATGGACATATAATTAAAGGCAGAGGTTTACAAAGGTACAGGATTATAGCACAGTGAATAAAAGTATGCATGGACATATTAAAGGTACAGGTTTAAAAAGGTACAGGATTATAGCACAGTGAATAAAAGTAAGCAAGGACATATTATTAAAGGTACATGTTTAACAAGGTACATTATTATAGCACAGTGAATTACAGTATACATGGACATATTATTAAAGGCACAGGTTTAAAAAGGTACAGGATTATAGCACAGTGAATAACAGTATGCATTGACATATAATTAAAAGCACAGGTTTAAAAAGGTACAGGACTATAGCACAGTGAATAAAAGTAGGCATGGACATATAATTAAAGGCACAGGTTTAAAAAGGTACAGGATTATTGCACAGTGAATAAAAGTATGCATGGACATATAATTAAACGGGTCTATATGACTTGGACGACAGTTCATATGATCGACTGTTTATTTGGTCGACAGTTCATTTGATCGACAAGCATTTTAGCTGGGGGGCTTCGCCCCCCACACCCCCCAATGTGGGGGGCTTTGCCCCCCACACGCCCCCTAACTACATATATCAACTCCAGGGTCACACAACATTGGGGAAGGGGGCAAATGCTTGTCGGTCAAATGAACTGTCGACCAAATAAACAGTCGATCATATGAACTGTCGACCAAGTCATATAGACCCAATTAAACACACAGGTTTAGAAAGGTACAGGATTATAGCACAGTGAATAAAAGTATGCAAGGACATATAATTAAAGGTGCAGATTTAAAAAGGTACAGGATTATAGCACAGTGAATAAAAGTATGACTGTACATATAATTAAAGGCATAGGTTTAGAAAGGTAAAGGATTATAGCACAGTGAATAACAGTATGCATGGACATATAATTAAAGGCACAGGTTTAAAAGGTACAGGATTATAGCACAGTGAATAAAAGTATGCATGGACATATAATTAAAGGCACAGGTTTACAAAGGTACAGGATTATAGCACAGTGAATAAAAGTATGCATGGACATATAATTAAAGGCACAGGTTTACAAAGGTACAGGATTATAGCACAGTGAATAAAAGTATGCATGGACATATAATTAAAGGCACAGGTTTAAAAAGGTAAAGGATTATAGCACAGTGAATAAAAGTATGAATGGACATATAATTAAAGGCACATGTTTAGAAAGGTACTGGATTATAGCACAGTGAATTACAGTATGCATGGACATATAATCTTTCTCCTCCTACCTTTCAAACATTTGCAGACTCCCTGTACTTATCCCTTAACTCTCAGATATGTAAACCTTACCAATAAACTCAAACAACTATTCAATGCAATATAACACAGATTAAACCTCAGGCTGACCTGCACCCCAACCCAGAGTCACACATGCACACCCCTCCTTGCCCAACCATTTCCCCTCCCAACTCTCCACCAACCACTATGCAGCATACTACAAACCACTCTCCCTCCAACCACTTCCATAAACTGACAAAGTTGACCTAATCTTTAAAAACTCTAACCTCCGTAGTAGTATCCTAAACAAAATTAGTGAATTCCATGCAACCCTTAACACTTACTTGCCAGACATTGCAGCAATAAGCGAAACCTGGTTAAAGCCTCACATTAAAGATAAGGAAATTATTACAAAATGATACAATATAATTAGACTATACAGACAAAACAAAAGGGGCAGTGTTTCGCCATTATGTATAAAGACATACTCAAGCTTGAATTATTGAACTGTGCCCCTCCTGACCTACCCAATTCTGAAACTCTAACAACATGTCTAGTAATAAACCCTAACAAAACTGTTATTACCATAACCGCCTATCTCCCCCCTGGTAACAACCTACTCATAATTGAAAATCATCTAATCATAGCCAGGAAATGATTATCCTAAGAGACTTCAATCTGGATTGGCACTCCTGCAACTCCAAAAGCTGTTCCAATTTCCTAAGCCTCTTCAGTTTCACTCAAACCATATCCTGTCCTACCCAGTTAGATAAACACTCTAAAAAGCAGTCCACTCTAGATTGGATGCAGACTAAAAAACCCAATCTAGGTTACTTAGCAGGCTGCCTTCCTGACCCACTCAGTGACCACTCACCTACCTTCCTGTACAGAAAACTAGCTCAGACACAATCCAAAACAGTATATACATTTGTCCATAACAAAAACATTTCTCGCCCTCCACTTTCAACCTTCTACTTCAGCAAAGTAACTGGTCACCTCTTAGAAACTTCCCACTTGATCAGGCAGTCCTTTATTTCAACAATACCTTTCTTAAAATACCTGCTAGAAAAATAAGAGCAAAAACTAGACACATAGCTTGGCTAACTAAAGACACCATACCACTGCTGAAGCAAAGAGACAGGGCATGGTCTGCTTATCACACCACCACAAATAAAACCAATTGCACAACATATCAACAGCTCTATAACCAGGCTAAGAGACAGATAAAAACAGAGAAGCAAAACTACTTCCTTTCATATCAACAAACTCACCAATACAACCCTCCAACATTTTGGCAAAACATAAACAATCTTCTTAACCCAGGCTCTACCCCTACCCCCCCACCAGCCACCTCCAAGGTTACTGACCCAATAGCTACACAGTAATACCCAATTATTAACTCAATCACATTTTCTTGATAATCAGACTAATCAATTTTTCACTGTACCCTTTCCCCTCTTCTGAATCCACCACCCCTTCTCTTTCACCCTAATCAAAGCTAAATACATAAAATCACTCCTTTCCAAACTCAGACCCTGCTGTCTAGCTGCTGATCAACTACGTAATGAATTCCTTAAAATTGCTGCCCCCTCAGTAGCCTATACCATATCAGTCCTGATCAACTGCTCAGTCTCTGAACAATATGCTCCCTGTCAATGGAAAATATCTCACATTATTCCCCTACACAAATACGGCCACTCTAAAGATCTAACTAACTACCATCCCGTAGCTATCCTCTCCCCTCTAGCCAAGATTTTAGAGAAATGTATTCACTCCCAGCTCCTCACCCACCTCCTTAATCACAACCTAATCTCCCCCATGCAACACGGCTTTAGGCTGAAACATAGTACCAGGACTGCCTTACTGTCTTGCACAAACACCGTTCAAGGTCTCATAAACAGAGGCCAAATGGTCCCCTCCATATTTCTTGTCATGTCAAAAGCCTTTGACACCATCTCCCACCAAATCCTACTAAATAATCTATCAACCCATGGCCTCAACACATCAGCCCAGTCTTGGTTCCATAGTTATCTCTATAACCGTCGGCAAGCCACCAAATCGGAAAACACCATGTCCCCCCTTTTACCCATCACTGTTGATGCACCCCAAGGATCCATACTTGGCCTCCTTCTCTTTACACTTTTTACTAACAAACTCAGCTCTGCAACTCAACTAGACTCTATAGTCCAGTACACTGACAACTCTACAGTAATCTGCACAGCCCCCACCCCACAAGATCTACAAACAAAAATGCAAACATTTTTCCAGAATATAGAAAACTACTTCACTAACCATCAACTCACATTAAACCCTAACAAAACCAAATTAATTGTTTTAATTATAACAAAGCCAAAACATGTCTGATGCCACTTTCAATCCTTTCCGCAAATGGAACCAAAACAGAACCCACTAACCAAACCAAACTTCTAGGTGTCACAATTGATGAAAACCTAAGGTCAGATACCCACATCTCCCTCACCATCAAAAAAGTCCACTCCAAACTAGGCACCTTATATAGAATTAAACATTACCTTACAGAAAGTGCAGACTAGCCACTGCCCAGACACAAGTACTTTCCACCATCCTCAATGACTCCCAAGTATTTATAAATATTCATAAATCAGACATAAATAGTATAAAGATTTTCAACAACAAAGTTGCCAAATTCGATACAAGCCACCCTTACAGAACCCAACACTGCTCAGTACTCTCACAACTTAAATGGTTAGAACTACCAAACCTTCTGACATTAAACCAACTGTCCGTAGCCCACAAAATAAGTCACAAACCATATGACTGCCTGGCACCTGCTAACCTAATCCAACCTAACAGCAATCCTAGATCATTTACATCCCCAAATAAACTAATGTTAATGATTCCTCAACCCAACAACACACAAGGCACTGCCCTCTATGCCTATAAAACTGCCAAACTCTGGAACACCCTTCCCCAACCAGTAGCTAAAAACCCCAGCATTCATGAGCTCAAACACCTCCTTAAGGAACATCTAGCAAAATACTGTCTCTGCTCCTGCCATACTCCTGGCTAGGCCACCTACTAGTCCCTTACATCACCTAGACTAGCTCATTCTCACAGCTACAGTTATTAACAGCTGACAACTAACTTGGTTCAACACTGTTTCATTTTGCAATGTAAACACATATACTCCTTTGTCTGATAACTATTATGGAGACTGCTTTGCTTTTTCTTGACAAACTGTATCACTCTGTTTTCACTATTAAGTCATGCTGTTAATTTCATCTCAGACTGTGCCAGTTTTGTTACATTTCTTAATTATTGATGCTTAGTTAATTACTTTTCAGATCTTGCTTTGTACATTATTAATTTAATTAATATGTGTACAACATCATTGTTCAATACTGTCTATTTGTATGTATGGAGCTTAACTCCCCGGGCATCCACTGAAAATGGTCTCAGGCTCAGCCAGACATTTCCCGGTAAATAAATGAAATAAATAAATAAATAAACAAACATATAATTAAAGGGACAGGTTTAGAAAGGTACAGGATTATAGCACAGTGAATAAAAGTATGCATGGACATATAATTAAAGGCACAGGTTTAAAAAGGTGAGGGATTATAGCACAGTGAATAACAGTATGCATGGATGCATAATTAAAGGGTTGCACTTGCAAAGATCGAACGGCTAAAATATGGAAGACCATATGGTCGAGACCATATAATCGATATTTCAGAAGATTGATCTTTTAAAATTGTAAAAAAAAAAAAGAAAATAAATACAAGAAAACGTTACTACGGGGGGCAAGCCCCCCTGCACACCCCCTCTACTTAAACATACCAACTCCGAGATCGCACTACACTGACAATACACCGCAGAACTGGAAGTTTTCCTATTCCCTGCTGTAGCACGATCTCAGAGTTGGTATATTTAAGTAGGAGGGTGTGGGGGATGCAGGGAGGTTTGTCCCCCTGCAGTAATGTCTTCTTGTATTTTTTTTTTTTTTACAATTTTAAAAGATCAATCTTCTGAAATATCGATCATATGGTCTTCGATATTTCAGCCATTCAATCTTTTCAAGTGTAACCCATTAAAGGCACATTTTTAAAAAGGTAAGGGATTGTTGCACAGTGAATAACAGGATGCATGGACATATAATTAAAGGCACAGTTTTAAAAAGGTACAGGATTATAGCACAGTGAATAAAACTATACATAGACATATAATTAAAGGCACAGGTTTAAAAAGGTACAGGATTATAGCACAGTGAAGAAAAGTATGCATGGACATATAATTAAAGGCACAGGTTTAAAAAGGTACAGGATTATAGCACAGTGAAGAAAAGTATGCATGGACATATAATTAAAGGCACAGCTTTAAAAAGCTGAGGGATTATAGCACAGTGAATAAAAGTATGCATAGAGGTATAATTAAAGGCACAATTTTAAAAAGGTAAGGGATTATAGCACAGTGAATAACAGTATGCATGGGCATATAATCAAAGGTCAGTTTTAAAAAGCTAAGGGATTATAGCACAGTGACTAACAGTATGCATGGACATATAATCAAAGGACAGTTTTAAAAAGGTAAGGGATTATAGCACACTGAATAAAAGTATGCATGGACATATAATTAAAGGCACAGTTTTAAAAACTTAAGGGGTTATAGCACAGTGAATAAAAGTATGCATGGAAATATAATTAAAGGCACAGGTTTAAAAAGCTAAGGGATTATAGCACAGTGAATAACAGTATGCATGGATACATAATTAAAGGGTTGCACTTGCAAAGATTGAATGGTTAAAATATGGAAGACCATATGGTCGAGACCATATAATCGATATTTCAGAAGATTGATCTTTTAAAATTGTAAAAAAAAAATAAATACAAGAAAACGTTACTATGGGGGCAAGCCCCCCTGCACACCCCCTCTACTTAAATATACCAACTCCGAGATCGTACTACACTGACAACACACCGCAGAACTGGAAGTTTTCCTATTCCCTGCTGAAGCACGATCTTAGAGTTGGTATATTTAAGTAGGGGGGTGTGGGGGACGCAGGGAGGCTTGTCCCCCTGCAGTAACGTCTTCTTGTATTTTTTTTTTTTTTTTACACTTTTAAAAGATCAAGCTTCTGAAATATCGATCATATGGTCTTGACCATAAGGTCTTCGATATTTCAGCCGTTCAATCTTTTCAAGTGTAACCCATTAAAATCACATTTTTAAAAAGGTAAGGGATTGTTGCACAGTGAATAACAGGATGTATGGACATATAATTAAAGGCACAGTTTTAAAAAAGGTAAGTGATTACACACAGTGAATAAAATATTTATGGAAATATAATTAAAGTCACAGGTTTAAAGTGTAAGGGATTATAGCACAGTGAATAAAAGTATGCATGGACATATAATTAAAGGCACAGTTTTAAGAAGCTAAGGGATTTTAGCACAGTGTATAACAGTATGACTCAACATATTATTAAAGGCACAGTTTTAAAAAAGTGAGTATACCACAGTGAATAAAAGTATGCATGGAAATATAATTAAAGGCACAGTTTTAAAAATGTAAAGGATTATAGCACAGTGAATAAAAGTATGCATGGACATATAATTAAATGCACAGGTTTAAAAAAGTAAGGGATTATAGCCCAGTGAATAAAAGTATGCATGGACATATAATTAAAGGCAGAGGTTTAAAAAGGTACAGGATTATAGCACAGTGAATAAAAGTATGCATGGACATATAATTAAAGGCACAGTTTTAGAAAGGTAAGCAATTATAGCACTGAGAATAAAAGTATGCATGGACATATAATTAAAGGCACAGTTTTAAACAGGTAAGAGATTATAGCACAGTGGATTAAAGTTGGCATGGGAATATAATTTAAGGCACAATTTTGAAAAGGTAAGGAATTATAGCACAGTGAATAAAGGTATGAATGGACATATAATTAAAGGCACTATTTTGAAAAGGTAAAGGATTATAGAAAAGTGAATAACAGTATTTATGGACATGTAATTAAAGGTACAGGTTTAAAAAAGTACTGGATTATAGCACAGTGAATTACAGTATGCATGGACATATAATTAAAGTCACAGTTTTAAAAAGGTAAGGGATTATAGCAAAGTGAATAAAAGTATGTATGGACATATAATTAGAAACACAGTTTTAAAAAGGTACGGGATTATAGCACAGTGAATAAAAGTATGCATGAACATATAATTAAAGGCACAGTTTTAAGCAGGTAAGGGATTATAGCACGATGAATAAAAGTATGCATGGACATATAATCAAAGGCATAAGTTTAAAAAGGTACAGGATTATAGCACGGTGAAGAACAGTAATGCAGGCACTGATCCTTTTAGGATAGTAGAGAGCACCATACAGATATCTGACTGTTTTGGGATCTGCAGAGGAGACAGTAGAAGCTAGAAGTAATTATTGAAATACTGATTGGATGGAGACAATGATAAGGTAAAATGTTTTTAGGCATACAGTCCCGGAAACCGTTGAGGATACTCTGCCATTTTCTACAGAGCACTAGCTTCATAAATAACTTGCTCAAAATCACACGGTGGTCTAATGGATACTAAGGAAATCAATCTCTTGACTATTGGAAACAGGTAATTAGCAGCTCATAGCTTTAATATCCTGCACTATCTGACAGAAGTTATAGAAAAAAATGTTTGTTTGATCTAAAAAGATGTAGATGAATGGGTTATAGTGTGAGGAACACACTCACTTTCAAGCTTCTCTACCCACTACATAGCAACATAGGAATCAGATATAACAGTTTTCATTTTACTTAGTCATATATGAAAAATCATTCTTAAAGCTTGTCCCAGCCTCTTAGAATATGTGTGTGTGTGTGTGTGTGTGTGTGTGTGTGTGTGTGTGTGTGTGTGTGTGTGTGTGTGTGTGTCAATGATGGCAACTGAAGGTGTTGTTTCACAGAAAAAGCAGTGAGATAGGGGCCTGTGGGAACAGTTGGCCAAATACTTAGCTGTGTAAGTGGCCTGTGTGAAATATCATCTTGGTGTGGAGGTTGGAAGCACATTGTCAAGACAGTAGAGTATATTCCATTTATGCTCCTGGAGTCAAGCTGTACTTCATAAATATATTATTGACGTAGACTTCTGCACACTTTCTTGTTATTACGTCACCCTTGGTTTGCAGTTGTTGAGTACAAACAATATCAGTGCCAGACATCTTGACATAAGTAAGTGGCATCCTGACATCTGAGTGCAACACTTAAGGGTAGTAGATAAAGCTCACTCTCACATTTGGGGGCAGTAGTACCTCTCTATCCCATCACAAAGGAAACTATTTGAATGTGTGATGCCAGTTTGCATTAAATAACGCTTAACACAAATACACACAATCCTTTTTTTATCTTATGCATTTTTATTAACTTGCTGCAGCTCACTAATACCGAAGTGCACTGTATAATTTACTGAGTTCATCAGAACTAAAAAAAATCATTTGCTGCTTCCCTGCTTATTATGTACCAGCTACTGCAGCAGTCCCAGTTTCCCTTGTGCCTACAATGGATGATACAGTCACTTCTAAATTGCTCTATGTGAACATAAGCAAGGACTTCTTGAGTGCTGAACTGTAAAACTCTGTGTTGTTGCACTGTAAATGTAAAACAAGCAAACAACATAACCAGTAATAGCAGTAAGCACTCCTAAACATTAGGAAACTTCATCTGCAGATGTGACGTCTGCTGAGCGAATATCACAACAATGTGTTATGCTTCGACCTCATCCAGAAAACATAACTTGAGCATGTATGTGTATTGGGGGGATAAAAGTTATGGTGTACACAATAACATATATTACAAATTTGCTTTTTGCTGACCAGAACTGTCCTACTAGGCAGACTCATTTTCTGGGGAGACATGAGGTGGCATTAACTTATACTATAGGAAATTTTGCCAAGATGTTGTGAAAATTCCTATCTTCTTCTTATAGGTATCAGGGGACTGCATGTTTTGTGTGATATATATATATATATATATATATATATATATATATATATATATATATATATATATATATATATATCCTAGCCATAACAATTCCCTGGTTACTTCTTCCCACAGTATTTACTTCTCTGGACCCCTGTCTAGCAGGGTGACTGACATGATCCCTGGGGTGAAATTCTTATCTCCCATCCAATCGTCAAGGTTCCTTTTGAAGAGGGCCAAAGAGGCGCTCTACTTGACATGTATAGGCAGTCTATTCCAGAGTCTAGGGAGTCTCTGGGTCAAGACCCTATCCCTTCAGCATGTTTTTTTCATTGTGATGACAAGGTTTAGATCCCTGGAGCATGTGTCTCTGAGGGATTGGGATTTCTTTAAGTGTAGCATGTCCAACAGCTCTGGGTTTGACATGGCCTTGTATGTTAAGCATAGATCACCTCTGAGTAGACGATATGTGGCAGAGTATAGGAGGAGTTTTTTTAGACAGTCAGCATAGGGCATCTGCTTTAGTCCTGTGATTCTTTTAGTGTGGCATTTCTGTGGCCTTTCCAATTGTTGCAGATGTCTTGAGAGGTACATACCAAATGGGGCATTGTATTCTATAATGGGTCTAATGGGGGATGAGTACAGTGGGACAATGACATGCTTTTTTATGGATGAAAAGCCCTTAGTGATGAGGTGTGCCACATAGAAGGATTTCCTGACTGTTGTGGCGATGTGGTTATCGAAGATGAGGCCACTGTCCACCTGTGTCCCTAAGTCTCTTATCACACTTTCGCTGTATAGTGTACTGCCACCTATGTGGTAATTCACTGGTACGTGTTTTTTCCTAAAGGGTATAGCTATAAATTTCTTGGCATTGAGCTTGAGCCCATGGCTCTGGCATCAAGCATCTGTTTCTTTAAGGCCCTTTTATAGAATAGCCACATCAATTGGGCATTCGATAATGGCTCCCAGTTTGCAGTCATCTGCAAACTTTGTTAGCCAGAGTCCCTTAGTGTTGGCCTGTACTTCAGAGAAGTAGATGCCAAACAAGAGCGGTCCCAGGACTAAACACTGAGGTACTCCACTTGTCACTTGTCTGGAGCTGGATTTGGAGTCAGCTACTTTTACAGTGTGGGTTCTGTAAGTAAGCCAGTTGGCAACCCATTGAGTGACGTAGGGATTAATGCCCAGCTTAGTGTTTATCTATGATTCCAGAGTGGGGATGGTGTCAAAGGCCTTGGTGAGGTCCAGATAGGATGTTTGGAGTACCTTACCCTTGTCCACAGCTTTGGAGACTGATTTGAAGAAGTCAATCCAGTTCAGGAGACAAGATCCGCCCTTCACGAACCCAAACTGTTAGGTCCAGTGTTTAAAGGTTGTCAATGTCTTTGTTTATAAGTTCCATGATAATACATTCCATGGCCTTGCAGATCAGGCTCGTCAGACTGATGGGGTGGTAGTTCCCGGGATCCAAGATGAATCCCCCCTTGTGGAGTGGGATAACTGTAGCTGTGCACCAGTCAGTGGGCATGAAGCCTGAGGTGAGGCTATGATTAAACATGACACTTAGGTGAGGTGCCAGCTTATTTTGTAGTTCATGTAGTACACAGCCTAGGATATATATATATATATATATATATATATATATATATATATATATATATGTATATATATATATATATATATATATATATATATATATATATACCCATATACATATAGATAGATATCGATATATTGGCAGTATTTCTATTATCAATATTGTAATTGCTTGCTATTAGAATTTAGCTCAACTTAAGTTTACTGTTCTTACTTTACTTCAGAATGTTCATAGGTTTATAGGTGTTTACTAGGCTAATGACCACTGGGACCTTTTTAAGCTAGCCATGCATTGCAAATCTCTGACAAGTTCTGGTACCCTTGATAAGTGTAAGCAGGGGCTTCGGAGGTGAAACATTCACAAGCAGGGGCCTGGGAGATGAAACATTTACAGGCTGCCTGTGTCCATTAGAGATTTACGTGCCAAACCAGGAATGAACTTCCTGTTCTACATCCAGTTGTCTGAGCTTCACTTGAATTGTATTAGGGAGGGACTCTGCTTCATATGGAAGGGGAGCTCATTTTGAAGAAGAGGTAGTCTGTGAGATACATACCTGTCTGTCCAGCAGGTCCTGTTTATATCACAGGCAAGGTTTAAGTCTTTAGAATGGACAGTTCTAGTGCTGTTTGTTTTGCAGATATACAAGAGGTCCATCAGTATTGGGTCTGACAATGCCTTGTATGCCAGGCATAGATATTCCCTCAGCCATCTGTAGGAGACAGAATACAGGGATAGGCCTTTAAGGTAGTCTACATAGGATATGTTATTCACACTCTGTATTCTTTTAGTGGGGAAGCTGTGTAGATGTTCCAGTTGTTGAATGTGCCTGGCTAGGTGCATCCCAGAGGGGCACTGTACTCTTAATAGGTCTGATAAATGCCGAATACAGTGGGACAATAGCTTCAATGGACCAAGATGCCATACCTTTATTTATAAGTTGCACAACATAGAAAGATTTTCTCACTACCATATTCACATGATAGTCAAAGGTTAGATTACTATCTATGTGTATCCTCAAGTCTCTGACAATGGGGTCAACTCTTAGGGTATGCTTATTATATATATATATATATTCATACTCCCCTTGGATTCAAAGAGATTTTCTTTGTGTTCACATGAATTAGTCAATAAGAATAATAATGCTTGGACAATTAATGTGACAGGAAATCTCTGATTCAGAGAAAAGGTAAAGCTACACAGAGAAACACTTCATTAGTAGTTCCAACATTTTTCTGAACCAAACACTATCAGAATGGACCACAGGTGCACACACACACACACACACACACACACACACACACACACACACACACACACACACACACACACACACACACACACACACACACACACACACACACACACACAAAAACAAAGACACACAAGGACACACACAGACATGCACAGACATGCACCACATGTACATATGCACACATTTAACACACACAGCTTTGCAATACTTACCTGCTGTCACAGTATGAGCCACATCAACTCCCATTGGCTTACCTACTGTCACAGTATGAGCCACATCTACTCCCATTGGCGAGAATTTGGGAATGCCATCAAAAGATGCTATTCACTATTTGTCCTCCAGAGAAAAAATGCTCACTCTGCCAAGTGTCAGACTGCTGCGTGCGACTTCCCCACTGATACCAGTCTCCATACTATGGCCATCACAAGGTGAAAACCATACTGGCAGAGTGATGACTGAATCAGAAAGGCTTATAGTGATACAGAAACTCTTCTAAATCCTGCCACGTGCGTATCTTGTTAAGTGTTAAATTACTTCTCTCTGCTAACCTGTTATTCTTCTAAATGCTGCCATATACATATAGGCTCATAGGCTGGTACTAGGCTATCGGCCCTAGGGCCTATACAAGCCTAGCCATAACAATTCCCTGGCTATTTCTTCCCACAGTATTTACTTCCCTGGACCCCTGTCTAGCAGGGCGACTGACATGATCCCCAGGGTGAATTTCCTATCTCCCATCCAATCAAGGTTCCTTTTGAAGAGGGCCAAAGAGGCGCTCTGATTGACATGTATGGGTAGTCTATTCCAGAGTCTGGGGAGTGTCTGGAATGAACAGCTCTTTCAGGACTTGAACCCAGGACCCTGTACACTAAAATCACAACACTTAACCACTATGCCATGACCACTGTTTTAAGACTAGCCAATTACCCCATGTGACAATCAAACCCTGCACCTTGTGCATGTAAGGTAAACACCTTATCCAATATGCCATCCTACCAATCCTGCTTGTTAAGTACTCCATTAGTTGTCCTTACTAACCTGCTAGAATCTTCTCTTCATCTTTACAATCTTTATTTTACTTCACTGAAAAGGCTCCTCTGACCAATCTTCTTACCTGTTTAACAAATTTAAAATAAATAAATTAACTCTTTACTAGCAAACTAAATTAATACCAATTTGGTCAAACAAGACCTTGTCTCACCATCTGCAACACCATAGGAATTAAGCTACTTCCTCACATTTCAGTGGAGTTTCAGTAATGGAAACTGAATTCACATACTTTTGTGAGGGTAGAAGTCATAACCTTCTGGTCTTGTGCGCATTGTGAGCAAGTATGCTTCTAAGCTGCTCAAGTATGCTTCTAAGCTGTGAAGACTTATTTGTTTTGTTTTTAGTAAACATAGACTGAAATGCAGAAATGGAATTCGGAGAATAAATAACAGTCACTTGCTGGTGTCCATTTTTCCCTGCTGAATACAGTGAAAAGTGCATATCTTTTCTAATAAATTTCCCAAAAGCATAAAAAATATAATTGAATCACAAAACTATATTGCCATGATCTATACAATATATATATATATATATATATATATATATATATATATATATATATATATATATATATATAATAAGATGCACTGATATTACAGTTACAAAGACATGCCTCTGGAGCATTTCTCCCTGGGCCTCTGTTGAAAATTGACTTTGTTCCAAGTCAGACTTTTGTTAAAGTTATACTAAACATTTCATGGTAGTCTGTACCTTTATTCAATGAAGACACTGAGACAGTTCTGCTGTTACGACATTCATTTACTGCACATGAGGTTTACATCTAGCTTAACAATGAAAGGTATATACATCAAAAACATACTTCAGCTTACAGTTTTAGTGAGGTATTTCTGCGGCCTTTCCAGCTGTTGCAGATGTCTTGTGAGGTACATACCAAATGAGGCGTTGCACTCTATAATAGATCTAATGAGGGATGAGTACAGTGGGGCAATGACCTCCTTTTTTCTGGATGAAGAGCCCTTAGTGATGAGGTGTGCCACATAGAAGGATTTCCTGACTGTTGTGGTGATGTGGTTATCGAAGGTGAGACCACTGTCCACCTGTGTCCCTAAGTGTCTCATCACACTTTCGGTGTTTAGTGTACTGCCACCTATGTGGTAATTCATGGGTACATGTTTTTCCCAAAGGGGATAACTATATATTTCTTGGCAGTAAGCTTGAGCCCATGGCTCTGGCACCAAGCATCTGTTTCTGTAAGGCCCTTTTGTAGAATGTCCACATCATTTGGGGATTCAAAAATGGCTCCCGGTTTGCAGTCATCTGCGAACTTTGTTAGACAGAGTCTCTTAGTGTTGGCCTGTACTTCAGATCTACAATAGATGCCAAACAAGAGCGGTCTCAGGACTGAACCCTGAGGTACTCCACTTGTCACTTGTCTGGAGCTGGATTTGGAGTCGGCTACTTTTACAGTGTAGGGTCTGTCAGTAAACCAGTTGGCAACCCATTGAGTGACGTAGGGATTTATGCCCAGCTTAGTAAGTTTATCTATGATTCCAGAGTGAGGATGGTGGTGAAGGCCTTGGTGAGCTCCAGAAAGGCTGTGTGGACCACCTTACCCTCGTACACAGCTCTGGAGACTAATTCGAAGAAGTCAATCAGGTTCAGGAGACAAGATCAGCCCTTCACAAATCCAAACTGGGTAGGGTCCAGTGTTTGAAGGTTGCCAATGTCTTTGTTTATAAGTTCTATGATAATGCATTCCATGCCCTTGCAGATCAGGCTCGTCAGAGTTATGGGATAGTAGTTCCCAGGATCCAAGGGTGGATCCCCCCTTGTGGAGTGGGATAACTGTAGCTGTACGCCACTCAGTGGGCATGAATCCTGAGGTGACACTATGATTAAACATGACACTTAGGTGAGGTGCCAGCTAATTTTGTAGTTCATGTAGTACACAGCCCGGGGTGTCATCTGGTCCCATGGATGCTGTATTCTTAAGTTTGGAGAGTGCAGTTTCTACCTGTGTGGCCGTGATTACCGGAATTTGGCAATCTTTTGTTACTGAGATACGCCCAACTTTTCTATACAATATTGTGGAGTACAATATTGTCTTCAAACATTTTCATTTTTTAACAAAAGTTCAGTTTGTACTCTATTTGTCTGAATTTCCACATACAAAGATTGTATAGTGCATTTTGTCCAATTTACTGAAAGTGTCATGTTACCATCAAATTTCAGCTGATGTACCTGCATAGCATCATAATTGTCTACAAATTGCTGCTGATAATTTATATTGTGCAGGTGTGTTCTGGATTCCAAGATCCTTGTAACTGCACAATCTGAGAGATATCTTCCTCGCAACTTTTAAACGATTTGTCAAAATTTCAACGTCAGCTGCATTAATAGCTCCTATGCCTGTACCAAGGCTTCCTAGCAGAGTATCACACCAGGCCCTTTTATATCAGCACCTGCCTGTATCTGGGAATGTGATGTTAAAATGTACCACAACCTTTTGATACTGTCTGCCTACCTTTTTACAGGTAGAAGGGATTTTAACCAAATGATCTGTATGAACAGAGGTAGGTTTACCTGTTAATACTTATAGAACATATGCCCAGTGTATGCAGCCTGTAATGACTGTGGTATTAGTACATATTACAGAAACTCCAGTACTAAAATTTAGGTGTAATTTCATATTATTAGGAGGAATATTAATTCCCTGTATAGTATGATTACCACATGTTTTCACATAGGTGAAGATTAGCCGTTGTATTGATGGTGGATATTTCTTTGAATTTTTTTCCTTTTTCTAAATAAAATATAGGAAATTGACAACATTTAATAGAAACTTTGGAATTAAATTTAAGGGTTACTTTAGGACTATTTGGTCAAATTTAATAATGACCCTCAACCGTGGACCAAAAGGTAACATTGCTGGAAAACCTTACATACCCGAAGATACAACTAGCATTATATGGACAAGTGAAGTTGTCCTGCTGTCTTTGCCCACAAGAATGATTTACCTGTGATGAACATCCATCCCAACTTAGGTCTACAGTATTATTGTCATTGTTTTTTTTTCCAAACTTGCATTTCTCTTGCTTGACACCCTACCCCAAGGGCTCCAATGAATACAGTCAGTACAATAACAAACAGAATCTTCATTATGTATGATAATATAACCTTTCCACGTAAGTGGTATTAATCTGAAAAGTTGTTTTGATAGATGCTTTTTCAACTGTTTCAGACTTGGCATTTGCCATGAGTCTACAAAAAAACCCCACAAAACATGACATCACTTAATGACTTTCAGCTGATCTCTGTGAACAATAATTACTCTGCTCTTTTTCTTTCCTTTAACTTTGTACACTAGAGGACCTAACTGAACAGTTACTTCAAAAGCTCCTTGCCAATTACTGTTCCACGGACCATCCATCTGGAACATCTTGATCAATGCCTGTGCCCCAGAGGGAAGGTTTTCTTCTGGCATAACAGGATCCTTTGACCGTAATTTAAATGCTTGCATTTCTGATAGGCTTTGACACAATTCAGAAATATCTTTAACCATTGTTGATGGTGTGCAATTTCTAATAATGGTCTGTTTGTACTAACAGTAGGATCAAATGGCAATTGTACAGGCATTTTTCTACCTGTCATGACTTCACAGGTGAGATCCCTGTTTTACTGTGTGGAGTTGTTCTGACACCCAGCAAGATTTCAGGCAAATGTTTTACCCAATTTATGCCTTTTTCCAAGCAGGCTTTCTCAAGGCATTCCTTAAGAGTCCTGTTCATTCTTTCAACTATCCCATTAGACTGGGGATGGTAAGGAACATGAAATCATTGCTGGATACCAAGCAAATCACACAAAGCTTTCATCAGTTTACTGACAAATTGTGGCCCGTTATGGGATTTGATAACTCGTGGACATCCCCAATGGGAGCCCAGTGGCCCCAAAACAAAAAATGTTTTTCCATAAGGCTTTTGCTGTAGCCTTATCCATCATTGTTTTTGTAGGAATTGCTTCTTCCCATTTTGAAAAAACATCAACTACCTCTAGAAGGTACCTGTACCCACATTTAGCTGGGGGTAATTCACCTGCAAAGTCAATTTGGATGTCATACCAAGGTCCATCCGCTGGAGTTACCCTTAGTAACTGTTTTTTTTTTAATTGAGCGTTAACCTGCAAACATATTAAGCATTCAGCATGCACTAAATCACAGATTTTCTTTAACTGCGGATGCCAGTACTTGTACTTTACAATGGGCCATAACTTCTGTGTACCCAAATGTCCCAATACCTGATGACTAAATTTCACTAACTGTCATGCCTGTTGGTATGGTATATAAGGAAGACTAGAACTGTCTTCAAAACATTTTGCATAATATTGCCCTGGATTTTCTCCTACAAGAGTACATTTTTCTAACTCTTAATGCAGTCCAAACTTAGTTTGTATCTGCAGCAAATCATGTTGCAAATTCTGAACTGAAAATGTCTGTATGGCATGTACTGCAGTGGTTTTATCTGGTACTAGAAATGTGTTCTGTAGGATACAACTGCATTCCTTCCTTTGCTGCCTTTTTTGCCATTTGATCAGCATAATTATTTAACTGAAAATTTTCATTTGTAGCTTTCTGATGAGTTTTTACCTTTAAGATACTGTAGCAACCCACAAGGGACTGTCTACGAACCAAATTCCAAATATCCTGCAACACAGAAGCATGCTTGAGTGGTTTGTGCATGTTATCAACAAACCCTCTCCTTGCCCATGTAGACATATGCAGCCGCAGAGAATTAACTATGTATGTACTGTCTGAAAAAATATTGACAGGTGGAAAATGCTGTAATACATGGAGAACTGCTTCCATTTCAGTTCACTGAGCAGACATGTGTCCCGGTAACTGAATCAGAGTCGGCTATCCCATAGAAGGGTTTTCTGGTACTACTGCAAATCCAGTCCGATTTTGTGCATTGTCCCAAAACTGAGCACTGTCAACAAAGATGTCTGGCCTGCCTTCTTGAAAATCAGGAGACAGAATGGGCTTTTCTGGAATTGAAATGTGCCCAATGCATTTGTGTCATTTTCCTTCATATCCCATAAAGCTAGATAAGTGATACTTATCTCCTGCCTTTATTGTAACTTGCTTGACACTAAATAATGCCAACCATTTTGCAAACATGCAAACACTGCTTGACTGACATCATCAATCAGCTTATTTAACTGAGTCTCATTTATCAAAGTCTGTATGGCATAATGTGGTGTCTGTACTATAATGTCTTCAGAAAAATATGTTAAGTATTCAATTTGTCTTAAACCCCAGTAAATGGCTAAAAGTTGTTGAATGAATGGTTGATATCCCCTCTCAACGTGTGTCATTTTCCTATTGAAAAATGTAATGGGAAGTAAAGTTGTTTCCATTTTAGAATCAGAGCCCTGAGACCACTCCTGTAAAAGCATAACAGAGAGTGTGTTGGGTCCAGCTGTTGCCTGTAACACAAAGGGACATGTTAGTCTTGGAGCTACTAATTCTGTAGCCTTGGCCAATGCTGCCTTCAAATCACAAAAAGCCATATTTTCCTTTGGCCCCCACTCCATAAAGGGTAATTCTTTCTGGCTAGAAAGCATGTCATACAGAGGAGCTGCCATGCTGGCATAATCCTCTATAAATTCCCAATTATATTTCATGATACCCAGAAATTTATGCAGATCCTGAATAGTAACCAGTTTATCCATTTGCAATATTCCCTGCACTCTCTTTGAACAAGGAGTATGCCCGGAAGGGCATAAAATAGTACCTAGAAATTTTACTTCAGGTGATATGAATTGTACCTTTTCACTTTTAACCTTAAACTCTGCCTTCTGCAGTGTCAGAAGGACCTGTGCCACTTTAGCTGAATGCTGTTCTTTTGTTTCAGACTGTATTAGTATATCATCAATGTAATGCAAAACAGAATCATCAGATACTGGACCTTGTAGTATTCATCCAACTATTTGCTGAAATATAACTGGACTGTTTTGTAATCCCTGCGGTAACTGCGTCATGACGTACTGTTCATTTTGAAATGTAAAGGCAAACCTTTGCCAGTCTTTTTCCTGCAGTAATATTGCAAAGAAACCATTAGCTAAGTCTATGGCTGTAAACCAGTGACTTTGTGATTTTATTCCTGCTGCTAGCTCTGGGACCTCTGGAATCAGATGAGCCCGGGGAGTCATGAATTGGTTTACTTTCTGTAAGTCAATAACCAATCGGTAAGTGCCATATTTCTTTTTAACTGACCATATCGGTGAATTTGCAGGGCTATTTCCCTTTTGAATTATTCCCACATCAAGCCATCGTTGTATGCAATTTTGCATGTCTGTCTCTGCTTCCTTTGGGATTGGATGCTGTTTTTGAAATGGTGGAATAAAATCTTCGTCACTACCTACTGAAACTGCTTCCTGTAGCTTCCCGCAGTCTGTGGGCCCTTGAGACCACAACGTAGGGAACTGTTATTTTACCTTTAACCGTACTTCATTTTCAGTAAGGCTGACAGTACGGCCCTTTTCAGAACTGTTTGATACATGCATTGCCTCAATCATACATAACATGGGACCTTGTCCTTGCCATATAATGCCATTAGGAAGGACTATGACAATTCCCATTTTGGACAATATATATATTTCCAAAATTATGGAGGTGCAAGAATTATGCATCAAAAATACCCATTTCACTGGTTCCCCTTGATGGAAGAATTGTACTTGCACAGGTTTACTATCTATGGCTAGACATCCAGAGCCATTAAAACCTGAAATGCATGTAAGTTTAGCCAAGTCAGGAGGCAAATGCCTACCTGTCACTGAGACGGCTGCTCCTCTATCTAGGCAAGCATCTTCCCACAGGTTCCCCTCTACCCAAATGTTGATAAGTGGTCGTCCATCTTTCCCTTTCTTGACGTTAGTCAAGAAAGAGACTTGGGTAGGGGTGTCACACCACTATAGTAGATCTACTTCACACCCTGAATCATTGATGGTATTGGACTGCAAAGGACATAATTGCAGTGTTTCCTCGACTTTTTCACAGTCAACATAAGAAGATTGATTAAGTTCATGATGCAAGGCTATTTGCTGCTGATAATTAGGATTTACTAGATCATCAGGAACAAAGTCAGAAGGGAGAGTTGTATCCTGTGTGCTAGCAATATTGTACAGTGACACTAGGGGTCACACCATCCCTTTGCTGTACTGGGAATACTGACTGTTGAGTGTTTGTGGTATATAGGGGTTGCTGCTGTAGTCCCCTATTACCCTCTGTCACATATTGCTGTGAAATGTACTGCTGTGTTTGTACTTCTGGCTGCATTACCTGTTGCTGTCGTGGTACACATGGTTTATCACAATTAGTTATGGTAAGAATTTTATCAAAATTAGTTATGGTAAGAACCTTACCCTTTGCCTCTTCTTCCTGGTGCCATCTGCAATAATATTTACAATCATTTTTAGTATGACCTACCTGTTTACAGCAATAACAAATAGGCTGTCTCTTTTGAGGACCCTCTATAGACTGAGTAACTTGAGAAGTTAACTGAGTGACTGGGGGAGCTGATGTTGCCCATTGTTGCCCCTGTATAATTTTCCCTTGACGTGGTTGTTCTGCTACCTGCTGTGGGACTTGCTGTCCCTGATTAATCCATCTCCCATGCCCCCTTCCCCTTACTTCACTAACAACGGATGCAGAACGGGGAGTGTAAATCCTTTGCTTATGAATAGCATTATCTTCACACATAATATGTGCGCTCAGCAATTTATCTACCAACTCTATGAGTGTGTTTGAAGATTCTTCATAAATAAGCTTAATATCCCCTGGGACACCTTCCAAATGGCCCAAAAAGGAATGTATAACAGCTTTTTGAAAATTGGCATCTTTTATACATTTTTTATCACTGCCATTGACTAGCATGTATGCCAGCTGATAGTGTTCAGCTTGCTCTTCTAAAGAGTCACAAACTGTCATTTGAAACTAATCTAAAAGTGTTGGTGTGGAAGATTGCCCCCTAGTGCATGCTAACAGCACTGCTGTCATTCTTAGTTTGCATTGGATACTGCTTTTGCTGAATATAAGCCATAAAATGTTCTGGAATAAAATTCCGGAAACAGTGTTCAAGTGTATCATTCCATATAGTGCCTACAGTTTTAAGAACCCAAGCTTCAAATGCAATCATGTTATTAAAAATACCCTTCTGTTCATCCCACTTAGGGAGAGTTTCTAACATCCTAGACTGATGATAAACCAGCAGAAAAGCCTGCTGAGGCTAAAATAGGACTTGTAACAGTAGTTTCTAATGCTTTAGATTGTTATTCCTCTACAGGGCTTGTAATTTTAAAAGATCTTGATGAGCTAAGTCTGCTAGTCTAGCAGCCTCAGATTTCTGCATCTCTAACTGAGCTCATAATGTGTTTGCCTCCTCCCTTGCAACAGTTATGTCATGCTGTGTGTCAGCCAGTTGCTTGTCATATTTTTCTTGCAAACGGACAATTTTACTCATTAACCTTCTATCCTACCAGTAGCTTTACTGCCCTGTTCAATAACAGTTTGTGTAAAGGTCTTAATTTCAGTCTGTGAGACTTTCAGACACTGAGAAAGTTCTTTTGTACATTCAGCGGTGTGAGCATGCAGTTTACCAGACGCATTCCATTTATCACAGCAAATCTGAAAATGACCCTTGAGGTCAAGATCCTGCTGGTTGCTAACTTTAGCAATCCAGTTTTTAAACTCCTGCAAATCAGACTGTAAAGTACAAACTTTGACATCTGCATCACCCTCTAATAAATTGTTTGCAACAGGATATATAGAAACAGGAACCATTGTCTGTGCTTCAGGCATTACTTTATCCTGGTTGTGTTCCAGGTTTTGCACAATACGTTTATGACAAGGCATGCAAAAAGCAACATTTAAATAATTGCAAATAGCACATTTTTGTACACTGTTGCCTTACATACATACCAATCAAAAGTATAGATCCACTTACATAATACTGGATTGTCAGTTTTCCCTAGTAAAGACTTACAGGTGCTAACATGCTGATCATACCATGTATTTAAATAATTCTGCACATTTATATATGGTTCAGACACATCAAAAGTAAAAGACTGAGTGCACTTCTTGGCATTTTCATGAATTGCACTCATTGTTAAAAGAAAAACAGAAAAAAATATTTACCACAAATGTTCAGGACAAGGTGGCCAGTCTTGACATGAAGATCAGGTGTGGGAAACTTCACTGCTGGTGAGATGAAAATTTCGGCAGTATAATTTTCATACCTCGTGGGTCACCAACTGTCTGAAAAAAAATACTGTACTGCCTGTACTGCACTGCAGTGTTTTGTCCTCCAGTCAATGGAAAAATTTAGGAAGAGAAGAATCGATTCTAAGAAGGTCTGCACTGGAATGTTGCACTGTGAGAGGCACCTCTCCAGGTCACCCCCCCCCCCTCCAGTTGTTTGGACTGGACTGGTCTCGCCACTGTTAAAGTTATACTACACTTTTCATGGTAGTCTGTACCTTTACACTGAGACAGTTCTGCTGTTATGACATTCATTTACTGCACACGAGGTTTACATCTAGCTTAACAATGAAAGGTATATACATCAAAAACGTACTTCAGCTTACAGTTTTAGGTCCAAAAGAATAGAATAATCAAAGTCTCTAATACAAAAGAAAAAGTCTCAGTCTTTATAGTGTCTTTTCTGCCTGCATCAGCAGTTTAGAGAATTTGCCAGAATAATAAGTCTTTCCTTTCAAGCTGGTCTGCTGACAGTTTGTTTTCCATATTTTAAACATTGTGTTCCTGAAGAATAACTCTTTTCATCCTTGGCCTATCTTACGTATTATGTTGACAAGCCACAGCTGCATACAAGAGTTTGTCTTGACCTGCTTGTTGATAATAATTTTACAAAGTTACATAGTTTATAAGAGATAAAATATTTTACTTCTGATTCTTATTAACAATGAATGCCAAGCTATATAGTTTTGCCAAGTTAGGTAACTGAGTTCAAGCTGAGTGTACTCTACACACTGAAATGCAGAACATGTAGTTCACATTTTCAGAAAAATCCACAGAAATCCATTTTAACCTGCTCTTTACTCTCACAACTTTCCCAGTTATCAAATGTTAAATAAATAAATTACAAAAACAGCAAACAGCATGACTATACTGCTTCCCCATGACTGTCAGTTCTACACCCAGATCCACTGTGTCATGACATATGGGGACATCCACTCTGTCATGACATATGGGGACACCCACTGTGTCATGACATATGAGGGCACCCAGTGTGTCGTGACATATGGGGACATCTAGTGTGTCATGACATATGGGGGCATCCAGTGTGTCGTGACATATTAGGACAACAAACACAGTGTACAGATGGAGAGAAATCAAGGGTAATGTATAGTGAATGTATGCATCCAGGTTAGGCTGTAAAACCAGCCTAGTAACTCATCCACATTAAACCACTAGTGCAGATGTATGTATCCCAGTGCACAATGACATGGTACACTGAAAACAATGGAGCTGTTGTACAAATTGTCCACAGCTGTATTGCTGATTCCATATGTACAACACTGGATAAAAAAAATGTGTACAATTCATAAAGCTAAAAATAATACAAGTTGAAGAGAATTAATAGTTGGCCTAAATTGACTAGTTTAATCAAATCTCCATTTTCTCTAGTAATTTGGTAGTTCAGGTTTGGTATTTTAAGGTATTTTTCTTTTCAGCGTCATTGTCAATGCCCTGGTATGCCTTGGTGTGGCTTAGCATGACATGACCCCATATATGTGATTGAGTAGTAATGCCTGGACATCCGTCCACAAATGTATGAATATCATAATCTCTGCATACTGTGGCATGTTGAACTTAAGTCTGTGTAACTGAAGTGGGGAGCACAGCGTTCTGCAAGGATATCTATTACTGCTGGTGGTGGACAGAAGACAGCTAGAACAGTCTGGACACCTATCATGGATGTGTCTTAAGCACTCCTTGTGGGAGGAGTAACAGGCTCAGCCCACTGTGGGGTGCACTCTGGGCAGATTCACAACATGTGGGAGAGACCATGCCGCTCATTTCCTGGGAATATCTGTGGATCCTGTAGGATACGTTGGAGAGTGTGGCTGGGAACTGGGAAGTCTTCTCTATTCTACTGCACTTTTTAACACTTGCATCTATACCAGTAAAATTAATGGAGGTCCAGATGTTTTTCATTTGAATAAGCTTAATTGTATTTGCATTGTTACCAGATGCAATTCTAAGTGTGAATACTGGAACAGTCCTTCAGATAAGATGTAAAACTGAGACCCCATCTGCTTGAGTTGGTGGTAGCTTAGACAGATTTTTAAGATCCCACGGCACCTATCAAAAAGAGTAGGGGAAGTTCACCCAATGCCCTGGCTGATTTTCCCCCAGTAGTATAAATACCACTTTTGGTCTCTCTTGAAAAGATGCTACTAGCCTATTGGGACTAACCTGGTCAACAAAGGATAAAACATGAAATATTACATTGTGCATCTTACAAAAGATATAACCTACCTGGTTGACGTACTACACAAAAGGGTGCTCAGAGCAGGAGAGAAGACTAAACCTATTAACTGAATGCATTATTAACACACAGCAGACTATATTTTAGACATTTGTTCACACTTTGTTGAATGAAGATGGTAATGACAGACTCACTAAGCTCTGAAGCAGAAAAATAAGAGAATCTTAACATACTATGGCAGATATGCACTACTTTGACCAGTCCATTTAATTTCCCTACCTGGACTGAATGCATTAGTTGTCTTACATTGTCCTATCAGCAGAGAATTTGTTATTGTCTCCCCATATCTACTTTTTTGATGTTACTACTTCATGAGGAAGGTTGTGCTAAGCAACTCCAACCTACTCTTTAAAAACACACCTGAGCTGATTTACCTTTTTACATTTACCTTTTTACCATCTAATTGTGGTTCCTTATGTCGACACTTTGCTGGTTCCATTCAGGCAATTAAGTGTCTATGCAAGGACTCCTTCCTCCTAATATATGCAATATATTTCTTTAATCTATTCTACTGTACCTACCCAAATCACCACCGCTGACCCTATTACCCCACTTCTCTAACTCTTGCCTTTCAACCTTACCTCTCCCCAAGCTTCTCCCTCATCCTTACACTTCTGAACTCCAGTCCCTCTTGGTTAACCTGTTCTCAATCTTTCTTTCCACTTGGAACTACTAAACCCAATTCTCAGATAGTTCTTTACTGTATATACAATTCTATAAAATGCTCAATATATTCTATACACTGCCTGTATAAAAGAATTTCTTAGCAACTTACTCTAAGGTGTATAAGAAATTATTGTAAATAATTTTGTCTAACTGATTTTAAGTTGGTCTCTTAAGTCAGTGTTACATACTGCTACATTTACTATTACCTTGTGTTTTAAAAATTGTTCCTTACCTTTTTTTATTTTTTTTTCTTAATTGAGAACTCTGTATTACTTTATTACTGTACTAATTTGTTATATTTCTGTGTTCATTGCACTATTGTGGAGATTTTCCTAATGGGCCTCTGCTGAAAAAAGGTGCAGGCTCAGTCAGACTATTCCAGTCAGCAAATGTCAAATAAATAAATAAATCTTCTGGTTCTTTTTTGCAGCTTTAATTTTACCATCTTCTGGACAGGCCTTACCTTGACTATGGTAATGATAGTTTCTCCACAGATACTAAGGATAATACTCAGAATGTGTGTGTGTGTGTGTGTGTGTGTGTGTGTGTGTGTGTGTGTGTGTGTGTGTGTGTGTGTGTGTGTGTGTATGTGTGTGTGTATGTGTGTGTATGTGTGTGTGTGTGTGTGTGTGTGTGTGTGTGTGTGTGTGTGTGTGTGTGTGTGTGTGTGTGTATGTGTGTGTGTGTGTGTGTGTGTGTGTGTGTGTGTGTGTGTGTGTGTGTGTGTGTGTGTGTGTGTGTGTGTGTGTGTGTCTGTGTGTGTGTCTGTGTGTGTGTGTGTGTGTGTGTGTGTGTGTGTGTGTGTGTGTGTGTGTGCATGTCTGTGTGTGTGTCTGTATGTGTGTGTGTGTTTGTCTGTATATATGTGTGTGCGTGTGTGTGTCTGTATGTGTGTGTGTGTGTGTGTGTGTGTGTGTGTGTGTGTGTGTGTGTGTGTGAACACATGGATGTCTGAACATGTCTGTGTGCATGTGTGTGTGGGAGGGTTGCTGTCATACATATAAACTCCCCTGTGCTAAACAGTAATGTCTGTAATACTGGGATGAAACACTATACACCAGAGACTTTGAAATATTCCTCTAAGGCATGTATAAAATTAATAGAACAATAGGTTTTGTCACACCAATCATTTTTTGAACAAAAGGAAGTATGAAAGGACACCAGACACCCAGCACACTCTTTAAATATTGCTGTAAATCACAGAAAATGTTAATAGGACAGCAGTTTTACCATCACAAAGCATATAAGGAACTGTAAGTAAGAAACTGTAATGTTTGGCATTATTGACTGGCTATAATGGCCTGTGAATTATGAGGGACAGGGCAGTTATATGAGGCAAAATCAGGGACGTTCTATGCAATCAAGGACAGTTGAGAAGTATGGGGGTCTGTCCATGTGTATGTGCTGGGGAGGCATAACTCCCTACAGCTAAGCTCAAGACCTTTGGACAATGTTGGGGGGAACAATAGATGACACCAGAGAGAGGGAGAATTTTTAAGTCTTACTTTATGTCACTTAAAGACTTATTAGATCTACAACTCCATCATCATAGTGCATATTCTGAATAAGTAGACTGAAACATTAATGTCTGACACTATTGACTGTCTGATTTGGTAAGGATAGTAAAAATAAGAGGCAACATCAAGGATGTTCTGCAAAGTCAGGAACTGCTTAGAGTTATGGGTTGATGTGTGTGCATGTGTGTGTGTGTGTGTGTGTGTGTGTGTGTGTGTGTGTGTGTGTGTGTGTGTGTGTGTGTGTGTGTGTGTGTGTGCGAGAGTGAATGAGGGTGGTGCCTGTGCCAAAAGTGATGCATGGGATGCCAGTGATGATTGCCATAGAAGGAAAGTGCTGACTTACGCTAGCAGCAGAACCACACAGTTCAGAGAAATGCAGATTGCCTGATAATCAGGTCTCTCCTAATTGCAGCTAATCATGTCTCAGAATTGCATTTTTGTCCATCTTAGACACTGCCACTTTGAGCCACAGCAGTCAGCGCTCACAGTGGGGTCCTTTCTGAATCATTAACCACAATAGCACTGCAAGCCTGGAATTTAAGGCCAGTAAGATACTAAACAAAGGTGACACTATGGAGAACTAATCAAGCATAGAAGGTGCAGGATACATACCACATTCTCCTTTCAAAGAGAATAAAATCCTTTTACGCATTTGTTATACCACAGCCTTTGCAATGAAAGCTTTCCTTGTAGTAATGACTAACTAGCAAAGTTCGCAGATGACTGCAAACTGGGAGCTATTATTGAATCCCCAAATGATGTGGATACTCTACAAAAGGGCCTTACAGAAACAGATGCTTGGTGCCAGAGCCATGGGCTCAAGCTCAGTGCCAAGAAATGTACAGTTATCCCCTTTGGGAAAAAACATGTACCCATGAATTACCAAATAGGTGGCAGTACACTAAACACCGAAAGTGTGATAAGAGACTTAGGGACATAGGTGGGCAGTGGTCTCACCTTTGATAACCACATCGCCACAACAGTCAAGAAATCCTTCTATGTGGTACACCTCATCACGAAGGGCTTTTCATCAAGAAAAAAGGAGGTCATTGTGCACTGTACTCATCCCTCATTAGACCCATTATAGAATACAACGCCCAGTTTGGTATGTACCTCTCAAGACATCTGCAGCAACTGGAAAGGTCACAGAAATATCTCACTAAAAGAATCACAGACCTAAAGCAGATGCCCTATGCTGACCGTGTAAAAAAACTCCAACTATACTCTGTGGCATATTGTCTACTCAGAGACGATCTCTGCTTAACATACAAGGCCATGTCAAACCCAGAGCTATTGGACATGCTACACTTAAAGAAATCCCAATCCCTCAGAGCCACATGCTCCAGGGATCTAAATCTTGTCATCAAAATGAACAAAACATGCTGGAGGGATAGGTTCCTGACCCAGAGAGTCCCCAGAGGCTGGAATAGACTGCCCATACATGTCAAGTAGAGCGCCTCTTTGGCCCTCTTCAAAAGGAACCTTGATGATTGGATGGGAGAAAGGAAATTCACCCCAGGGATCACGTCAGTCACCCTGCTAGACAGGGGTCCAGGGAAGCAAATACTGTGGGAAGAAATAGCCAGGGAATTGTTATGGCTAGGCTTGTATAGGCCCTAGGGCCGATAGCCTAGTACCAACCTATGAACCTATGATTCTGCTTGGCAAGTGCTGTTCACAGACAGATAATGTAGCACAATATCCTGTCCTAAGGATTCTGTTTTGAAAATGTATATGAACAGGGATAATTCTAAATGGGGAGGAACAGGCAGACACAGGAAGTCAGGTAGGAAATCATAGCTCCACTCTAAGCCTTGCATGGCAGCTTTCCTTTACAGAAATAATCTGTCTGTCTGAGTCACTAACAGGTAAGTGAAATTATAGTATGAGGACTGTAGCACCAATGGGTGTTGGTGAAACTTAGGATAGAGGCTAAGAATGAAGAAATGCAAGCTGCTGTGAAAAGGGGGCTCAGTGTGACAGAAGGTTTTCATGAGAGATAAACAGAGTACAAGGATTGTCACTATTTACAAGTGCAGTTACTACATAAAAGAACTATGAGGCCCAGAAGTTTAAT
The DNA here is from genome assembly GCF_019279795.1 of Protopterus annectens. Lineage (NCBI taxonomy): Eukaryota > Metazoa > Chordata > Ceratodontiformes > Protopteridae > Protopterus > Protopterus annectens. The sequence goes on along the minus strand of NC_056729.1, from coordinate 1,712,762,123 downwards.
TAAGTAGAAAGGCAGCGTGTATGTTTACATTGATACACAAGTCAGTGTAAATAGAAGGGCAGCGTGTATGTTTACATCGATACACAAGTCAGTGTAATTAGAAGGGCAGCGTGTATGTTTACATCGATACACAAGTCAGTGTAATTAGAAGGGCAGCGTGTATGTTTACATCGATACACAAGTCAGTGTAATTAGAAGGGCAGCATGTATGTTTACATCGATACACAAGTCAGTGTAATTAGAAGGGCAGCGTGTATGTTTACATCGATACACAAGTCAGTGTAATTAAAAGGGCAGAGTGTATTTTTACAATGGTGCAGGTTTAATTAGAGAGGTAGAGTGTGTTTTTACTATGGCACAGGATATTGGGATGACTCCAACTGTCTATGCTCTACTAAAATATTTTATGGTGTTATTAAACAGTTAACAGTACTGGCTTGTCATACACAAAACTGTAGTCATGTTTAGCCATTGCTATCTGTTTTTTATGACAGTTTATTTTTGATGAGTCCATAGTCTGCATTCATGGTTATGATTTTATAGTAACTTTGGGACTTGCAGTGTACAGTAGCTGGCAGAAAACTTACAGTTGCATTTGAAAAGCTACTAATAATTCAACTTTGTTTAGGACACAGTTCACAGTTGAATTATACACTACCATGTTGTTTATTTCTTTTTGATGAATGAATGAATGAATGAATGAATGAATGAATGAATGAATGAATGAATGAATTCTCTTATTTTTTGAACTAATGAATAAACGAATAAACATTGAAAAGAGCTAACCATCACATCCCAGCAAGATCTGATTCCTTTATCATAGCAAACAGTATTTCATCCCCTCTTGTAGTTTGGCATGTTAGAATTAATTACAATGACTTCACCTACAGTACCCCTTGCAAAACTAGATCTTTACTCAGAATATAAAATATCTTAATGATCAAACATTTATATATACCTTTAAAGAAGTTAACTTATCACAGCTCTTTATCTTTGACATATCTGACTAGTAGAGCACTTTGCTAATGTTTTCTCTGTTTCTCTGATTGTACTGCTCTGCTCAGGCACAGATGTGAGAAATCCATTCCCTTACATTGGATGACTTGAACTCTAAGACCTCAAGAACAATCATAATAGGGCAGAGAAAAGTACCCCCAGTTACTTCCACTGCCAAAAACTAAAAGGCCTAATTCCATTCACAGCAAACCCTACATGAAAATAATTATAGACTGTTCTGGAACAATGTTCCCTGTTTTACTTAAACCTGGTAGGGCAAAGGTTCCCAGACCTGCTCCTCGTTGGTCTATATTTGATACCTCAAATCAGTTTTGTAGTTTCTTGTTTATGCTATGACCACTGTCTTTCAAGGATCTGTATATCCTCTCACTGTTATCAAACGCTGCTTGTTAATTTCAGCTCTCATCTGTATCTCTATACATTGTTTTCAAATTCCTTAAAAAAATTCAAACCAGACATCTCCTTGGCAGATAGAGATAAAGCACAGCCACGGGCCAGACGTCGTAGGTTTAATTATTTGCCTGGGAGATGGAAGAGTTGGAGAAGAGGAGTAGAACTGACGAGTCACCCCTCTTTGGGGTATATCCCAGTGGAAATTTTGCTAGAATCCCCAGTGGGGACTGGAGATCACAGAAAATGTTTCCTAATTGGGGAGGCAAGAGCCTTCTCAGCTGTTATTTCAGTTATAAAACCAGGCAACATGCCCATGCTGATGCCAGTTAAATTCTGAACACTTGGGTGCATACCTTTCAACCTCTTAGCTCAAGAAATCTGGATAAAACATAAAATAATGGGGGGACAAAGGCTCAAAAATAGAGACAGACAATTAAATATTGCTCTTATAAAATCAAAAAGTTGCTAAAATAACAGGATTTGTGTTAGCATGCATTTTCTCACGGATATGAAGTCTGAAACTCAAATGTATACCATCATTTAGTGACTTCAACGGCCATTGGTTTGGCAGCAAACCACAAATTATATGAGGAATAGACTAAAAAAAAGAGGTAAAATCTGGACATTCTTTGAAATTCTGGACAGTTGAGAGAGAGAGATGCATGAGTGTTTACAAATGTGCAGTGAGCAGCTTAGGGTCAGTCAGAACACCTTGGTCCTTGCAGATGATGGCATGACTCCTGGCACTCTTCTCTTGCCTGAACAGGGATGAATGATGTCTTCAAAATGTGGTTCCGAGGCATGTTTGTCATGCAGACAACAATAACTTCCTGCTCTTCCAAATGTTTGTCATGCCAACAAGAACAACAACTTCCTGTTCTTCCAAATGTTTGTCATGCCAACAAGGACAACTTCCTGTTCTTCTAAATGTTTTTCATGCCAATAAGAACAACTTCCTGTTCTTCCAAATGTTTTTCATTTAGATTTTGGATGTGAACTATTGCTCCAGATCTGAGCATTGTTGTTGATCTGACTGACCAGCCATCAAAAGGTTCCTTTATCTGCTGGATAACTTCCCTGGCTGCTTGGACATTTGCCATTTGTTCTGGCTGAAGCGGAATAGAAGGTACCAGAACTTTGTTCTCATTCTTTTCCACATCAACAGCTGAGGAGAAAGTCTCAAAATAATAAAGCAACTTCATTGGGAACCAAAGCTGTAGTTAAAGCTAATTTATATTTAGATTAATATACAAATAAATAAAAAGTGTGGAGAAATATTTTTAGTACAGTAAAATTGAACAGCAGACAACTAAGCAGATATACAAATAACAGGTGCACAATATAAAAAAAAAAAAAGAATTGTATAGTAGCGTGGCTGGTTATGGTTGATGCTTGCTTCATCAATGACTGGCTTTTTGGTCCATTAGTGTAACAGTTAAAGATACCTGCCCTGGACAGTCCAATGCTGCAGATGGATAAAGACCTTACTGTGCCAACCTTCCAACATAGCAAAACCAACCCAAGAAAATCTAAAGGTGTTGCCGTTCAATGCCAGAGAAAGTTGATTTCTTGCAATCTCTTCTCACCCTGAGAATGTACATGGAGAGAACTCTGGCAGTGTCAGGATATAATGCCTTCCACATCAACTAGCAACTGAACAGGAAGGGACAAAAGGTGGAGATATTTCAATTTACATCAAAACAAACACACCTCAAGGCTGGTCAAACAGTATAACCCACTTGAGCTTCTCTGTGTCCAAATTTAAATGAGCAAAGTCAAATACCATATCCTTGTAAGCTATTGGTCCCCCTCTATGTCCCACAAAATGCATAACTCATACTTAAATGTACCGGAGACACTCCCCTTTCAACCCAACACCACTTTCATTGGTGACTTTAACTATCCCACTATAAACTAGGAATCATACATGGCTCCAAACATGCATGCCCAGAGATTCCTGAACTTTGTAAACACAAACATCCTGAACTAGCAAGTCTGTGTGTCCACTAGGGTTCATAGGATCATAAGAGGTTACTAGGCTAATGACCCTAGGATCCTTGCAAGCCTAGCCATGTTTTACTGTTATTTCCACGATCAGTGCCTATCACCCCTCTCCAAGAGGGACATAGCTGGAACCCCTGGGGTGAATTTACAGTTACCCATCCAATCATCTAGATTGTGTCTGAAGAGGGCCAATGAGGTGTTTTGCTAGACATGAAGTGGGAGTCTGTTTCAAAGGTGTGGTAACCTCTGGGAGACAAATTTGTCCCTCCAGCAGATTCTAATAATGTCACATACCAGGTTAAACTCATTAGAGTGAGTAACACATGTACCATTTGACGTACGGTTATGCAGCATTTCTAATAAAGCAGGGTCAAAGATTGCCTTATATGCAAGGCAGAGATCACTTCTGAGTAGTCTGTATGAAAAAGAATAAAGTGACAGTGATTTCAGATGATCCCCATAGGGCAGATGATGACAAAGACCTTGAATTTTCTTTGTGAGGTACCTTTCTGGTCTCTCCAATTGCTGCAGGTGCTTGGAAATGTACATAACCAAAAGGGGGATTGTACTCTATTATTGGCCTGATGATGGAAGAGTACAGGGAGGTTATAACTTCTTATTTTCTGGAGGCAATGCCCTTACGTATAAGATGAGCAATATGGAATGCCCTTCTTGCCACTGTGGAGACATGGTGATCAAAGGTAAGGTTGTTGTCAACCTGTGTGCCCAGGTCTGTCACCACTAAGTGCGTACTTAGGGTGCTGTTATTGATGTGGTTGTTACCAAGAACATTGCTCTTACCAAAAGGGATAATAATAAATTTTTTTGCATTGAATTTAAGGCCGTGACTTTGGCACCAATTATTTGTTTATGTAAGACCCTCTTCTAGAATGTTGACTTAATTTGGTGAGTCAATGCCCACTTCCAGTTTGCAGTCATCAGCAAACTTTGTCAGCCACAGACCTTAATTTTAGCTTGCACTTCTGAGAAATAGATTCCAAACAGTAGAGGCCCCAGGACTGATCCCTGTGGAATATCCAACAACTGGAATGTCCACAGAGATTCTTCACTAAAAGAATACAAGGGTGTAAGTAATATGTCTTATACAGACCATCTCAAGGCCCTATCTCTGTATTCTTTCTCCTACACACTTTTGAGGGGGAGATCTATGCTTGGTATACAGGGCATTGTCAGATCCCACTCTGATGGACCTCCTGCATATACACAAAACAAACAGTACCAGAATTACCTGTTCTATAGACTTAAACCTTGCCTGTGGTATAAATAGGATCTGCTGGAGAGATAGGTATGTATCCTGGAGACTATCCTGTATATGGAACAGGCTCCCCATCTATGTGAAGCAGAGTTCCTCCCTAACCCAATTCAAGTGCAACTTGGACAATTGGATGGGAAACTGGAAATTCATCCCTGGTTTGATACCTATGTCTCTAATAGACACAGGTAACCTGTAAATGTGTATCTGCCAGACCCATGCTTACACTTATCAAGGGTATCAGAACTCGTCAGAGATTTGGGATGCATGGGTAGGCTTAAAAGGGCCTTGTGGTTGTTAGCCAAGTAAACACCTATGAACCTATGATCCACTGGTTACTGGTCTGCTGTTTGAGGTGGATTCTCCTATTTTGACTATATGGGTTCTATCAGAGAGCCAGTTAGTGACTCATCTAATGATATATGGGTTGATACCTAGCTGGGTGAGTTTGTCAATTATGCCTGAGTGGGGGATAGTGTCAAAGGCCTTGCCTAAGTCTAGGTAGGCTCTATGCACAGATTTCCCCTCATCAAGGGCCTTGGTGATAGGTTTAACAGACATGATCTCCCTTTGAGAAATCCAAATTGAGTAGGGTTAAGTGTTTGGAGGTTACCAATGTCTTGTTAATAAGGTCCATGATGATTCTCTCCATGATCTTGAAGATAAGGCTAGTCAGGCTAATAGGTCTATTGTTCCTGGGGTCAGTGGAAGCACCACTTGGGTGCAAGAAGATAACAATGGCCTTTTTCCATTCAGCTGTGATGAAGCCAGTGCTTTGACTATGACTGAAAAGAGTACCCAATGGCATTGCTAATTCTTGTTTTAGCCCATGTAGGACGCAGCTTGGGATGTTATTAGGTCCCATGGATGCTGTGTTTTTGACTTTAGAGAGGATGTTCACAACCTGCTCTTTAGAGTTACAAGGTAGAGGACAGGTGATAGGGATGTCTTGGGGTACGTGTAGTGGGGACAGGGATATCAAGTTTTCACAGAACCTGTCAGCTAACAGATTAGCTATGTCTACAGGCTCGGTATATGTGACATCATTAACTACCAGTTCGGCAAAAATCTGGGCCTTTCCTTTTAGGTAACAGACGTAACTAAGGAATGCCTTGTGGTTGTCCTTAGTTAAGGAAGCTAATTTGGCTTCATAGTTGGCTTTGGTTGACGTCACAACAAGTCTTATTTGTTTGCTTAAGCAGAGGAGGGAGTGTTTCCAGTTTAGGGCTCACTCCTTCTTACTCTTAGACGGCAGTTTCTTCCTCTTATTGTAAAGCCTGTTAATGGCAGTTGTCCACCAGACAGGTTTGCTCTACCTTGAGGAGCTTGTTTTGGTCCTATCAGGTACGGCCAAGTCAAAGCAGTTGTTCAGGTTTTTGTATAAAGCATTTTTGTAGAACTCGGCATAGTTGCCAGTTCCATCTGAGGGGGGGAGGTGCAGTAAAGCTATTTATACCATCCCATAAGAGGTTATAATCTGCTTTGGAGAAGTTTTTTAGTTTAGTTGCTGCTGGATGGAGTGGGTCAGGTATGATAGTTACTTCAAATAAGGCTGCTTTATGGTCAGATGTCACCAGGGAAGACCTCACAATGGCGGTGCTACAGTGGTCCCCCATATTGGTAAGCACCAGATCCATGATGTTGGCACACCTTGTGGGGGGTATCAACTACCTGGTCCAGGGCACTGAAGTTAATGAAGTCGAGGAACCTTTGGGCAAGTGAGTTTGTGCACGTGTAATTTCCCCAGTCAATGGATGAGTAGATAAAGTCACCCAAAACCATGGTATTCGGATGTATCTTGATAGTCTCAAGTAGATACAAATAGGCAGAGTGCATGTCCTGATTCATGGAGGAGGTCCTGTAGCTGGCAATGACTTAAATAGGTGTCCTATCAACAGTTAATTGCACCTGAAGTATCTCCAGGGAATCATGCTGTCTAACCAGTCTGGAGGTGTATTTATTATTAATGAGAATTGATACACCACATCCTTTAGTTTTCAAGCCATCAGTTTGTGGTCTGAACATGTGGAAGGAGGTGTAGCCTGATATGGCTGGGGTGCTCTCCACAGCCTTAAACCAGGTCTAGTTGACTGCATGGATGTCTGTGTCTTCCAAGGTGAGGACTGCTTCCGGTGAATGCAGTTTCATGTTAACTCATTCCCTCCAGTAGAGCTCTTTTGAGTGTGTACCTTTAACTCCCAGTAGGTGTGGCTTCAGCCTTTAAAAATTAAGTCATCACCTTAAAGTTCTAACAAGTACTAATTGACAGAGGTGATATATCAGTACAATTATGTTTGCCATCATGTATGCTTCAAGATAAAATATTCTGATATCTTGTAGGCGGCATGGTTTTGGGATTATTAATGAAAATATGAGCAGGCGATACTTGATGCCTAGAGGCGCAATAGGAGGTAACTGCAGAAATGCCTGGAGACGTCACTCGGCTGTAATGTAGCATGTAAAACCTTGAGGTTGTTCTTAGATGGAGTTCTTACATCAGGAATTTTGTTTTTGAGACACTGCCTAAAAAGGCACTATGGGGGTGACAAGAGCCTTGGCCAGTAGCTGAAATCCCAGAGGTGACAGATGAAGACCACCTCTGGCAAAGTATCAAGGTCTATCAGTCATGTCATCCCAGGCTGATGGATACTGGATCCCCTTGGAATGATTCAGTCATGTGATCCTAGGCTGACGGATACTGGATCCACTTGGAATGATGACATCCTTGACCTGGTTCTCACAAACATGGGAGAACATTGCACCCATAATAGTGTAATGTCACTGGTCAGGTCAGATCTTAACGCTGTCTCCTTTGAAATAAAAATAAAACCCGGGGACTCTAGCTAACCCTGGAACTTTCAGAAATTATTCTAAGGCAAACCTCCTACTATTAAGTGACACCTCAGTAAAATGTCAAGTCTCCCAACCCTTGAAAATACCACTGCCTATGCAGAATTGTTTACAAAAACCCTGTATAGTCATATTAATGGCTGCATAGAGACAGCTGTACCTACTACCTCAAATAAGCTCAGGACAAACTAAAAAAAAAGCCACTCTGGTGGAACCCCAACATCAGTAGGTTGTATAACAAAAAAAGAAATCATGGCAAAAATTAGAAAGTGCAATACACAGCAATGTAAAAACCTCCCTCATCAATCTAAACAAGCAACACAAGGCCTTAATCAAATCTACCAAAGCCAAATCTGAAGTAAACATAGCATCACAGACCAAGGACAATCACAGGGTATTCTTCAAATATGTCCATAACCTTAAAGCCACGGAAAAAATTATCAAGCAAATGATAAACCATGACATAGGAAACATTCAGGCACTGAATCCAACCCAGTTTAGTTTTATCAAGGGCAGGTCAGGCCTACTCAGCCTAGGTGGACTTTGAAAAGGTAATAAAAGCAATGGACAATGACAAAATTGTGCATACTGCCCGCCTTGATCTAGGCAATGCATTTCACACAATACCCCATTCAGGCATTGTATACAAAATTAGAACATTAGCTATAAACACCAATGTCACCCACTGACTAGCCAACCGGTTCAAAGCTAGAACCCAAGAAAATGGGATAGGAGAGTCTACCTCTATAAAAAGGTCAGTAACTAGCAGACTTCCTCAAGGCTCAGTGCTGCAGCATCACCTTTTTGGCATCTACTTCTCTGAAGTCAAGGCCAACATCCAGGGTCTCTGGCTGACTAAGTTCACAGATGACTGGGAACTAAGTGCAATCATATAATCCTGAAATAACTGGTGCCAGAGCCACAGTCTAAAACTCATTTCCAAGAAATGCATACTAGTATTCTTTGGGAAGATGGCTATTCCTGGAAACTACTACATTGATAATACACCCTTAAGTGTAGACCCACTGATCATGGACTCGGGATACATGTAGCCAGTAAACTGGCCTTTGACCATCCTGTGTCTATAGTAGTAAGGAAATTATTCCATGTTAAGCGCTTATAAGCAAAGGTTCATTTTATAGGTACTAGGCCAGCTGCCTTTGTGGGCTGTTTTAAGCATAGTCAATTTCACCTTCCAAAGGTGAGGATCAAACTCTGTGTTTGAGAGGCAAACACCTTAACCATTATACCAACCCCTTGAAATTATGTAATCTAAATCCAAGGATTTCATTGTTGCACAGTACTCAGCCCTCGTCAGAACAATCAATGAATACAGTGCTCCCTTCAGCATGTACATAATACAGGGTGAAAAACATGCCCTGTATGGACTGCCTCAGAGCTCTACTCCTGTACGCTTCTGAGAAACGATCTACACTTAGCCTACAAATCATCCTCTCTACCCACTCTGATGGAACTGTTGCATATCCATAAAACAAAAAGCATCATAATTACTTGATGTAGTGGCCTAAACCTCATCTGCAACATAAATAGAACATGTTAGAGGGACAGGTATGGGTCTCAGACTACCCCTTCTGTGTAACAGGCTTCCAATCTGTGTGAAGCAGAATTCTTCCATAAGCCAGTTCAAGTATAACTTGGACCAGTGGATGAGGAACTGGAAATTTCTCTCTGGTCAGGCACCTGTGTCTCCATTAAACAGAGGCAGCCTATAAATAATTGACCATCCTTGACTAAACCTACATATACCCCTTAAAATAACCCCAGGGTATCAAACCTTGTCAGATGTAGTTGGGAAGCATGGATAGGCTTAAAAAGGCTTCCTGTGGTAGCTAGCCTAGTAATCACCTATGAAACAATTCTACACTCCTATAGAAACTAGATCAGTCCATTAACTATAACATGCACATTAACAAACTTAGATCTATAATCAACTACCTTCTTTTCTGGGCATGAAAACTGCCTTATTTTGCTGTCCTCTTGCTAGATCAGCTATAGGAAAAGTAATTCTACTCATCCAGTTAGAAGATGGCCTACCATTATCGGTTACTGCCTCTACCAAAAATATCACAAAACTACAAAGTATTATTAATAAAATCTGCTTGTTCATTACTAACTCCCCTTTTCATTAGCATCATGGAAAGTACAGTTGTGTACTTACCATAAATGTAGATGTTCGAGTGTATTCACTGTTGCAGTCATCACACTTGGGTTAGCTGCCTGCAGGTAGCCCTCAGTTGGCCCAAATACCAGAGACGCAATATTTCTGCGTCTGTTGCTGTCACTTCAGGACTGATGTCAGGTCGTCAGGGAAATAAAAACAAGCAGCTGATGCCATTACATCAGTTTTTCTTGCTTCAAATGTCAGGAGCCCCCAAACAGGGAGCTAAGTTATGGTGGAGAAAACACTACCAGAAAAAAGTAAATACCAACAGCCCTGTAAGGGGTGAGTAAGAGAGATAGAAAAGGAGAGAGAGAGAGAGAGAGAGACAAGGGGGCTGGAGGGTGGGAAACCAGGACTGCAACAGTGAATACTCTCAGACATCTACATTTATGGTAAGTGTACACAAGTGTACTATGTTCTTCGTGTTTCACTGTTGTAGTCATCACACTTGGGTTGATTCACAAAGCTGAAGAATGGGTGGATGCAGTCAAGAAGAGTTGGGGCTGACTAGTATGCCCTGCAGGACTGCTGTTGCAAAACCTGCCCTGGATTTGGAAAAGATAGGCAAGTGGTAATGCTTAGTGAAGGTGTGAACAGAACTCCAAGTAGCAGCTTCCAGAATGTCCCTGGTAGGGTCTCCCCTGAGGAATGCTGTAGAGGTTGAAATTGCCCTAGTGGAATGTGTTCTGACCCCCTGAGGGGGTGGTTTCCCATGGTGTTTGTAACAGAAATGGATACAGTGTGCTATCCATTTGGAGATGGTTTGTTTTGATATGGCCTTGCCCTCTGCCCCTGGTGCAAAGCTGACTAATAACTGGTTAGATTTCCTGAAGGGCTTAGTCCTATCAAGGTAGAATCTGAGCTGTCTGTGCACATCTAAAGAGTGCAGGATCCTTTCACCCTTATTTTAAGGATTAGGGAAAAAGGTGGGCAAATGGATAGATTGATTGAGAGCCACACTGGCTACCACTTTGGGCATAAATGTAGGGTTAGTCCTGAGGGAGATCCTGTCAGCATGAAAAATAATGAAGGGTTCCACAGCCATACGTGCTTGTAGCTCAGACACTCTTCTTAGCTGAGGTGATGGCCAGAAGCAAGGCTGTTTTCCAGGAGAGGAATTTCAATGCTGCTGATGCTGCAGGCTCAAAGGGGGGTAACGTGAGATTTTCCAGCCTAAAGCTAAGGTCCCAAGAAGGGGTGGGGGCTCTTCTTGGTGGCCTTAAGTTGTTAGCCCCTCTCAGGAACTGTTTGATGAGAGGGTGATAGAAGAGAGGTGGCTCAGTGCTGTAATGAACAGAGATGGTACAGACATGGATCTTAATGGAAGAGAAGGATAGGCCTCTGTGGAGTAGGTCTGCTAGGTAGTCCAGGATGAGGGGTAAGGAGGGCTGTGGTGTATCCGCTCCTTTAGAGAGAATCCTGGAACAATACCTTTTTCCACTTATCAGCATAGGATTTCCTTGTACTGGATCTTCTGGCTTCACGAATGACATCCAGCACCTGCTTGCTTAGGCCGGCCACTGGAGGAGAATTCAAGGAATAAGCCAGGCTGCAAGGGTCAGAGTTTGTAACTGTAGATGCAAGATCTGTCCCTCCTGCTGAGTGAGGAGGGTTGGGATCTGGGGTAGGTGCCATGGTGGCACCAGTGACACACTGCACAGAAGTGGGTACCAATGTTGGCATGGCTAGTCAGGATCAGGATTGCCTTTGGTATTTCCTGTCTTATTTTGAGTAGTACTCTTGTAAGAAGAGGCAGAGGGAGAAATGCATAAATTGAGAGGTTTACCCACTGGAAGGATAGGACATCCACTTTCCAGGCCTTGCTGTGAGGTGCCCTGGTGCAGAATGTGCTGAGCTGGTAATTATAGGGGGAGGCAAATAAGTACACCTTCGGGGTACCCCATTTCTTGGTTAGAAGGCTGAAGGTGTTGAGGTCTAATTGCCACTCATGTGGGTCTAGGAGATTTCTGCTTAAGTCACCTGCCAGAGGGTTTTGTTTGCCTGGCAGGAATTGAGCTTGCAAGTGAATATGCATAGCCAACGCTGTGTTCCACAGAGTCATGGCTAAGCATGCAGAGTGGGTCCCCCCCTGCTTGTTGATGTACCACATCACTGTGGTGTTGTTTTTTATCAGAAGGAGCCCTGGTGAGAGTATGGATCTAAAAGCTGTCAGAGCATGCTAAACAGCTAGCATCCCTTTTTGGTTGATGTGCAGGTGAATTTGGTTTGGGCTCCTGTGGCCCTGAATGCACCAGCCATCCAGATGTGCACCCCAGGTATAGTCTTATGCATCTGTGGTTGGGATTTGGGCAGCATGGGGTTGTGTAAAGGGAAGCCCCTTGTTGTGGTTGCATGCTGCTGCCCACCAAAGAAACTCTGTCCTTAGACAACGTATGATAGGTATGATAGTGTCCAGGTCCTGAGAATGTTGGCACCAAAGACTTTTTAAGTACCATTGAAGTTTCCTCATATGCAGTCTGGCTTATGGAATTAGTAGAATGCAGGAGGCCATGAACCCTAGAGCCTGCAGGATATTCTTTATGGATAGCTGGGTTCTGGTGGCCATTTGAATGAAGTAGCCTGTCAGATAGGCTTGTTTTTCTGGAATAAGGAACGCCATCTGGGATGCTGTGTCCAAGCTTGCTCCCAGGAATACAATATTTTGACTGGGGACTAGTTTTGATTTCTTTTCATTGATAGTGTACCCAGGGAACTTAGAAGGTCCTTTACAAATGTCAGGTGCTGCAACAGCTTTTCCTGACTGCCTGCCTAAATCAGGCAATCGTCCAAGTAAGGGTAAATTTGAATCTGTGTCTGCATTTTGTGAAGACTCTAGGAGCAGTGGATAAGCCAAAGGGAAGTACAGAGAACTGATAATGCATATCTCCTGCCCTGAAACATAGATATTTCCTGCACAAGTCCCTGATAGGGATGTACAGATAGGCTTCCTTTAGGTCTAGGGGAGCTAACCAGGCATCTTTGGACAGCATAGGGAGAAGCTGCTGTAGGGTGAGCATTTTGAAGTTTGGTACTACCAGGAATGTGTTTAAAATGGATAAATCTAAGATTGGGTGCCAGGTGCCCTCTTTTCTGAGTACCAGGAAAAGTCTGGAATAAAAACCTCGGCCTATCTATTCTGCAGGAACAGGCTGAATTGCCCGTATGGAGAGCAGGGATGGAACTTGGTTTTGTGCCTCTGCCCACTGATATGGTGGATGGTCTGGGAACCCTTTTGTGGTTGGCAGCATGTGGAAATAAAATTTGTACCTCTGGGATACTATGTTGAGGACCCATCAATCATTGGTGATGAAGGTCTAGTTTTTTGCATGGTGGGCAAGTTTCCCTCCTAGGGGCACGAGCAATTGGGCAGAGGTGAGGAGAGGAGTTAAGAAGTCATTGTGAAATTCTTTCCGTAAGGGGGTGGCTTAGCACTCCTTGTTTTAGAAGTGGAGGTACTCCATTGTTTAGATCTCTGCATACCCTGAGACTGTAATCCAGGGGTCCGTTTCCCCTGGGTCTAGTTTGAGATGGCCTTGAGGGGGCAGGAAAAGACCAATGTTTTGAGGGGCAATGCCTACTGAATCTTGGAGGCTGCACTTGCAAAAAAATCTTTGACTGTCTGCATAGACTTAGCCTTTTCTTCCATCTTTTTAAAACCTCTTCTGCTTTGGTGCCAAACAGATTGTCCTTGTTCAAAGAAGCATCCAGTAATTTTGATTTGACATGGTCTGGTAAGGTCTGCTCCTTAAGCCAAGCTTGCCTTCTAAGTACAGAACCTGTGACTGCTGCCCTGCAAGATGCTTCTAGAGCATCAAACCCAAATTGCAGGGTATGTTTGCTGAATTGGCTTGCAGAATGCATAAGCTCATGTAATTCTTTATTTTCTGCACAGTCTGGAAAGGTAGTTAATTTTTGCTTAATAAGTTCCATAGTATGTTGCTGGTATTTCAGCATGTGGAACTGACAATTCAATGCTCTAATGGCGAGAGTTGCAGAGGTGTATACTTTCTTACCCAATCTGTCTAAAGCTCTGGAATCCCTGTCCAAAGGGGTGGGATTCTTAGATGTAGTTGCTTTTATTCCTTTAGGCCCTTGGGAGATGACTTCTGGGTCAGCAGTAAGATTTTTGAAAATAAATTTGTGAGTCAGGGACTCTGTAGTACCTGTCAGGTTTCCTTGGAGCAGGAGGTAGAGTATCAGGAGTTAAACTGGATTCCATGAAGACATCATCCACAACATCTAGAACAGGAGGGATAGCTAAGGGTCTGTGCTGTGGTAAGTCTAAAATTCCCAGAGTCTCTTTTTTGACTGAGGATAATCCTGATATTCCCAGTGGAAATGTTCTCTCAAAGTATGTAGGGTTTCACCAAAAGAAAAATCTTCTGGAGGAGAAGCAGAAGGAATGGATTCCTCTGCATCTGAATCCTCATAGTCAGATAAAGCATGTCTTCATAATCAGAAACCTCAGAGTCGTTGGACTCTTGGTCAGATAAAGCTGCTGGGGACAGGTCTCTTTCTTTTAGCAGGGGAAGGCTGGCTTCCCCTAATCAGCATGATCAGGTCTTCTGCCATTTTAAGCATTTGAGATTGTGGTAAGGAAGCAGGCACTTGAGTTTGGGTCGTCGTTTTGTTATACGTAGCTCATACTCTTGACCTTAGAAACTTGGTAGTTTTAGAGAGAACTGAAGATGCGAAAGAAGTCATTGGTTGTGTCGAATATCGGTAATGCGAAGAACTTCCTCAGAAGCCGGTGCCTGCACAATGGCTCCGGACCCATCCAAGGTAGAGACATCTGCAAGTTCCATAGTCAAAGAAGAGTCTTGCGGTATACCGGACTCTGAACGGGTCTCGGTAGCGGCCTGCGAATCGATCAAAGTGGGTATCAGGAGCTGCGAAAGTGCCTCACTGAGTACCAGCAAACTGGCAACTAGCTTAACGGAAGCATCATAGAGAGTTTTGGACCTGTGCAGTTTGTCTCTGTCTTTATCCTTACATTTTTTTAGAAGATCGGTAGTTGGATGGCTTACAGATGGTATTTTGGAATACAGAGATCGAGAACGAAAGTATTTAGCTACAATAAGGGCCCGACGACAAATAGTTTGGGCATTGAAAAAAGAACCAAACTGACAGCGAGGTACGTTGTGGTCTGGGCCTAAACAGGTGATGCAGTAAGAATGGAAATCTCGGTGTGGTATTTGCTTTCTACAGACGAGACAATTGTTAACTTTTTCTGACATTGGTTAGAGCAAGAAAAAAGGATCCCCAATGGGGTACTTAGCTTTAGAAGACTTCAGGATGATTCAATTTCAGAAATGAAAACTCAGGTAGCGGCCAACCAGCACTCATGTGAACTGCTTATGCTTTGGGCTCCTTCACAAGAAAGATTTGTGTAATGGCATCGGTTGCCTATTTTTATACCCCTGACGACCTGATGTCAGTCCTGAAGCGACAGCAACCAGTGCAGAAATACTGTCTCTGGTATTCAGGCTGACTGAGGGCTACCTGCAGCCAGATAACCCAAGTGTGATGACTGCAGCAGTGAAACACGAAGAACATCCATACTATCCAAAGGCAGATGATGCCCTATTGGAGGTAGAGCAAATAATCTTCTAAGTTCACTAAAACACAAGTTATTCCAATGGGAAATTCAATCATCCCTTACCATTAGAGTTATTTTATTTACCCCCGCCAAGAACATCAGCAGTTAATTTAATTCTGCTGCATCTCTTTAAACCCCAACAGCTTCTCTGTCACAGCCTCAAATCTTTGGTAATATCTCCCAACATATAGATCAAACCTTCCAACCTAGAGCAACTTTAGACTACAATGCAAACAATCTCTATCAAGTCAAAACAGGTGCTAGCACTCTAGCAGAATAGTGGGATAAGGCCCGAATGACCCGAGTTTGATTAGCAGCTCCTGTACAACACAAGCACAACTATGATCCCACACAAGACACAGCTCTGGTGATGATGTCTGGTGGAGGTTGGGGATGTCGCTATCAGGGTTGTAGCCAAAGGGGAATACAGTGAGGATATGGCTGAGCTATTGCAGATGTGGAGCAGAATGCCACACTTCTCCATTGCATGCCAGCTCTGGACTTTATCATAGGGAGGGGGAAGTAATGTAGTTAATCATAAAGAACCCCTGCCCGGTGAATGTTGACAACACCAACCCCTAGGATGCCCTTAGGTTCTGCACCAGCCTTATCCCTATCAGATGAAGTTCGAGAGGCAGGAGGTAGCCAGTAGACCCATTGATAGACATGGGGCCCTTACTAGGGAGTTATAGGATGATGTAGAGGGACAAAAAAGCCCCTCACCACATACACCACAAAAAATGCGCAAGTGCTACAATAAAGGACACATCACATTAATAATTATTTGCACATGGTTTCACCCTCGTTTATATTGAAATTATCTCACTTTATCCCAGGAGACATACAATTTTTGTAAAAATGCATATCTAATCCCACCAGCACTAACCAGCACAGTATGCACTTCTGTCTATTTTCTCGCATTCATTGTCATATGATATCTTTCTTTCCATTCAACAAGGTTTCCTTTTCAATGATTTTAACACAAAGCTGTTATTTCATGTTGCTATGTGCCATGGAATGCCATTTACTGTCTTACACCACTGTGTGAACTTTTTTTTTTACTCTTGTAGTAAGCTCCACTTAATACAGAGAGAACATTTGAGAAAGCCAACCCACTTAGGTTCTTAACCTTGAATTTTTCTTCTGCTCCTCCTTCCTCTCTCCTTGCACTTTACCAAAAAAAATTGCACTTTATTTTGCCTCTTCTTAAAAGTACTCAATTGTATTTATTCTGCTGTATTTATTACTGCTTGTTAGTAACCTGATTAAATTGTAACTGTTATTCTAAGCCTTTTGGTATAAGCACTTGGGCTTCAGACCAGTTGTTTTACATTAAGAAGGTTTGTGGTCTGCACTGTTGTGGCAAGACAGGTAGCTTACATCCTTCTAAGTTGGGAATTGCTGATTGAAGGCTCAGTGTGTGTATTTCTAAAAGTGTATTAGTTCTGTTTTAAGCACTTGGGTTTCAGGCCAGTTATTTTACATTAAGAAGGTTTGTGGTCTGCACTTTTGTGGGAGGAGAGGCTAGATTCTGCCCTTCTGAGCTGGGTATTTCTGGCTAAAGGATTATTGTGCCTGCTTATTTGAACTGTTTCTTTTTGAAATTGGTGCACCTTGTTTGTTGTAGCATATTGAATCTAGCTTTGTTTGTATAACTTGAGCACTAATCTAGGCCGTCTTTTTTGGAGAAAGTTCCACTACACCCTAGTGGCAGGAGTGTGCAGTTAGAACTTGTCTGATTGAAGAGTGTTGGAACAGGGCTCAGTTTTGAGCTTTTTTACTGGTTAACTGGGTAATTTTTTTAAATCAGTTCGCTTGTTTCCTATTGTTATATAAAAATGCACTTTATTCATCTGCTTTTACTGTATTAGTGTTTTTTCCTACTTTATTGTATTTATTCTGCTGCATTTATTACTGCTTGTTAGTAGCCTGATTAAATTGTAACTGTTATTCTAAGCCTTTGGGTGAAGCACTCGGGCTTCAGGCCAGTTCTGCACTGTTGTGGCAGGACAGGTAGCTTACATCTGATTGAAGGCTTAGTGTATGTTATTCTAAAAGTGTATTAGTTCTGGTTTAAGTACTTGCACTTTGGGTCAGTTATTTTACATTAAGAAGGGGTGGTCTGCACTCTTGTGGGAGGAGAGGGTAGATTCTGTCCTTCTGAGCTGGGAGTTTCTGGTTAAAGGCTTATAGTGCCTGCTTATTTGAACTGTTTCTTTCTGAAATTGGTACGCCTTGTTTGCTGTTACATAGATTGAATTTAGACCTGCTGAATCTAGCTTTGTTTGTATAATGTCAGCACTAATCCAGACCATCTTTTTTGGAGAAGTTTCCCCTGCACCCTAGTGGCAGGAGTGTGCAGTTAAAATTTGTGTGATTGAAGACTGCTGGAATGGGGTTTGGTTTTAGCTTTTTATCGGTTAATTAGTTAATTTGATTAAATCAGTTTGCTCATTTGCTACTGTCATAGTAAAAAAAAAACCGTTATGCATCGCCGCTTAGCTAGGGTTAAACTATTCCTGGCGCCATAAAGTCTGCTCTTCAAATTTTCCCTTAGAACTAGCCAGTTTTTCAGTTTTAGCACTCAAATCTGTTTCTTTGAGCTCAGCATTTGTTCAGAACTCATTATAAGCACTAAATAAGCTACAAATTACTACAGCACTCAACTTTCCTCACTTGTCTAGAGGAAAACAGTTTTTAGTACTTAATAAATAAGCACATATCCAAGGCATGTCTAAGAGTCAGCTCCCGGTGTTTTCTGCTGTCTACCTCATGAATCTGGACGTCTTGGGCAATGCAGCAATTGTCTCATGCACACAGACAGCCCTCTCCTCCTACCACCCAACACTACAACCTGTGACAGATGCACTTATATAGCTAAACTGGAAGCAAAGCTCTTTTCACCCAAGACTGGACTAGACAGTCAAGAGGAGAAGGTAAACACTTGCACCTCACCACACTCATCACATAGTCCCTCAAATCATACACCACCAAAACACACACATAGCAACACAAAACACACGCATACCTACATTCGTGGAGACTCTCAAAAAAAATCTGCTCAAGCAACAGAGACCTGCAAAGCAGAAACGCAAGCAACCTCCACCCCCCAACACAGCCCAAATGACACATAGCCCACAAACTCAGTGTGCCACTCAACCCCAGCCCATAAGGCATAACAACATACACAATACTCTAGTCATAGGTGACTCTATAGTCAGGCACACTGATGTTCCACTCACCAGGCTAAACAAGGAGAAAGTCACTGTCAGCTACCTGTCGGATGCCAGGATCTGCTACATAATGCACGCACTTAGGTTACTCCACAACAAGTACAAATATGACTTTGTCATTGTCCCATGTTGGTGTGAATGACCTGAGACATGGCTCCCTGGACTACATGAAAAAAGACATGGAGGAGCTCTCCGATCTTCTAGCCCAGGCAGGTATGACCCTAGACCTGAGTAGCATTCTGCCATCACCCAGAAGGACAAAATGATTGACTTTAACAACTGGCTAAGCTTCTGTTGTCATTCTAAGGGGATCCAGTATCTGTCTGCCTGGGATGACATGATCGACAAACCATGATGCTGTGTCAGAGATGGCCTGCACCTGTCGCCCTTGGGATTTGGGATTCCGGATACTGGCTAAGGCTCTTGCCACTCATATAGTGCCTTTTTTAGGCAAGGGTCAAATGACAAATTCACCACCGTAACATGTACAAGCAAGCAAAATCTGAGGGTAATGCTACTCAGTGCTAGAAGTCTAAACCTCAAAATGCATTCACTCGAGGCACTTTATGAAATAGAGAACATTGGCATCTGTGCAGTGACAGAGACCTGGTTCAAGGCTCCAGAGAGCACCCCTGCATTACCAGCCTGTAATTCATACCACACCTTTTGGCCACCTAACCTGGACCAAACCACTAAAGGCAGAGGTGTGTCCATATTCATTAAGGATATCCACACCTGCAGGCTAGTTGCTCAGCATAATGCATCCGAGATTATCCAAGTGCAACTAACTCTGGGCAAGACTGCAATCCAAATTGTAACTTGCTAGATATCCCCCACCATGCCCCAGGATTCCCACTCCTCATTTCTTGATACACTGGAAAATATTAGGGTACAACCCAACACCCTAAAAATGGACGATTTCAACTATCCCACCATTAACTGGGAAAACTACTCATGTATCAACTCTTTTACTCAACGTTTTCTGGAATTCATAAATTCCAACGCCTTGGATCAACTTATCCACACCCCCACCAGGGGCAGCAACATCCTAGACCTGGTCATTACCAACATGGGCGACCGGTGCTCCACACCAGAGGTCAATTCCTCGTTGGTCAAATCCAACCACAAGCTAATCACCTTAGACATCCACATCCCACCCCCTCCCCCCATTAGGGAAACCACTGTAAAAAATTACTCCAAAGCCAACTTCAATTCTTAAGACAGAAGAGGCAAACCTCATGACACCCATGCAGACGGACAATAGAGATACGACTGCTGAATCATACACAAATGCACTTTAAGCACTTACACAAGTGCATGGATTGTGCTATCCCTAACAGAACCAAGATGCTATCCTCCAATAAAAGGAAGCCAATCTGGTAGTCCTGTGCCATAAACAAACTCTACAATAGAAGAAAGAAACTGTTGCAAAAAAGAGTAAAATACCATGATTGGAGGAACTCCCTGGTCAGCCTCAGTAAGAAGCTGAGATCCCTCATAAAATCCTCCAAAGTTAGTTATGAAAACAAAATTGCCACTGATTCTAAAGACAACCACAAAGCACTCTATAGCTATGTCAAGAATCTCAAAGGCAACACTCAAATCTGCTCTGAGTTACAGCACAATGGCACTAAATATACAGAACCAACTGATAATGCCAACATCCTGGCAGATAGGTTCAGTGCTAACTTTACCCCCCTGTCACCCCCTAAAGGGCCCATCTCTATACCAGAAGAATGCAACATTCCTGTAATCATGGCTGCACAGGTAAAAAAACACACTCTCCAAAGCCAAGAAGACAGCATCCATGGGACCTGACAACATCTCAGGCTGTGTTCTACATGAACTACAGAATGAACTGGCACCCCACCTAAGCACCATGTTCAATCATAGCCTGACCTTAGGCTTTGTGCCCACTGAATGGTGCACAGTGATGGTTATCCCACTCCACAAAGGGGAGCCACCACAGACCCTGGAAACTACCGCCCCATCAGCCTAACAAGACTGGTCTGCAAGGCCAGGGAATGTATCATCATGGAACTTATAAACAAAGGCATTGGTAATCTCCAAACTCTGGACCCCACCCAGTTCAGGTTTGCAAAAGGCAGATCATGTCTCCTAAACCTGACAGACTTCTTTGAAGCAGTCACCAAAGCCATAGACCAGGGTAAGGTGGTTCACACAGCCTATCTAGATCTCGCCAAGGCTTTTGACACCATTGCCCACTCTGAAATTATAGATAAATTCACTAAACTAGGTATAAATCCCTATGTCACAAGATGGCTTGCCAACTGGCTCACTGACAGAACCCACACTGTGAAAGTAGCAGACTCCAAATCTGACTTCAGACCAGTGACAAATGGAGTACCACAGGGTTCAGTTCTGGGTCCTCTCCTGTTTGGTATCTACTTTTCTGAAGTACAGGCTAACACAGAAGGTCTTTGGCTAACAAAGTTCACAGATGACTGCAAACTAGGAGCCATAATCAAAACTCCTAATGATATGGACATCCTACAAAAGGGCATCAATGAGACAAATGCTAGGTGTCAAAGTCATGGCCTCAAGCTCAATGCCAAAAAGTGCATTGTCATCCCCTTTGGTAAAAACTCTGTACCCATGAGCTACCACATAGGTGGTAATCTACTTAACACCGAAAGTGTGATAAAAGACCTTAGGACACAGGTGGACAGTAGTGTCTCCTTTGATAATCGCATTGCCACAGTAGTCAGGAAATCCTTCTACATGGCACTCCTCATCACAAAAGGTTTCTCATTCAGGAAAAAAGAGGTCATTGTTCCCCTCTACTTGTCAATCATTAGACCCATTATAGAGTACAATGCCCCTTTTTATATGTACCTCGCAAGACATCTACAACAACTGGAAAGGCCGCAGAAATACCTCACAAAGAGGATTACTGTCCTCAAACAGATGCCCTACGCAGACCATCTCAAAAAGCTCCAGCTTTAGTCTGTCACATATCGCCTACTCAGAGGCGATCTCTGCCTAACATAGAAAGTTATGTCAAACCCAGAGCTGTTGGACATGCTCCACTTAATGAAATCCCAATCCCTGTGAGCTACACCCTCTGGGGACCTAAACCTTATCACCACAATAAACAGAACATGCTGGTGGGATAGATTCCTGTCCCTGAGACTTCCCATATTCTGGAACAAACTACTTATGTATATCAAACAAAGCTCCTCATTAGCATTCTTCAAGGAAAATCTTGATGATTGGATGGGAAATGGGAAATTCACCCTGGGGATCATCTCTGTGGCTCTGCTCGACAGGGGCACAGGAAAATAATTTTCTTGGGTGGTGAAAGCCAGGGTACCTTTTTGGCTAGGCTTATATAGGCCCTAGGGCCAATAGCCTAGTACCTACCTATGAACCTATGTGCTGAATCTGTAATAGGTCATTTTTGATCAGTACTATACCCAGTAAACAATATAAAACAAAATAAATAAAATACCTGCTCCATGCTACCTTTGCCCTCTATCATTCTTAAAATAACTAACTAAATAAAAAAATAAAAATAAAAAAGTACATAAACCACAAAAAATACCCTTCCCCTATGCTCCAAACACTCTTGTCTTCTCTTTGCCCTTCTGTTTGTTCCTCTGCTTGACCTTCCCCCTTTCTGACTTCCCTATCACCCATTTCCTTCCTGTTTTTGTACATAGTCCAGACTTTGCTGTCCAGCTCTTCTATAGGATCACGGTTGTGCCTGGGTTGTACGGGTGCTATGGTTCGATGCATGCAGGGATGTGGGTTTTATGACTATGCTACCCACTAGCTACTGGTGCCAAGTCAGCTGACCTGTTGTAGTGCGGTCCATATCTCTGTACAATGCTTGCCAGTTTCATGAGCGAATATCCTACTTATACAACGCCAGCAGAGGTAGGTCTGCACTAAGTTATTATTTCTGCATGATTAGTGGCTTCTGGGTAATGTCATGCAGCATAGAACATGCTATTTGTTGCATCCTGGTTGTGTTTCCATTTTCTCTGGATCTCTGCCATCATTTGATTAATGTCAGTGTATTCACATTAATTGCATATGCATTTCTGTAATATCAGCCATGTCATCATCATCATCTTTTGGCTTCCATGTATGATGTGCATATTCTTTTCTTTTGTCTTAGAAATGTTATTAGTTGATCAGTATAAAAAATACTGCTACATTCAGCTTGTTTAACTGGGATGGTGGACTGATCTGAAATGGACCCACTTTGTCCACAGATCAGGATTACAACAAAAATGAGCAAGTAGTTAGAATATAAGTACATTCAGGAAAAGTAATTTAAAAGAACTTAGGCTGGTTCCGTAGCATGCATTATTCCTATTTAAACACCTTAGATTCCAATGTCTCCCTCTAAATCCAATACTTCTAAAAGGTTTTATCTCTACATCATAACAGAACTGGTATTTTCACAGGGTTAGACTCATGCATAAAGTATTGTAAAATAATAACAAAAGAGGTAAACATTTGGCAGAATTCAGCAATTCAGGCCGACATTATGAGTGATAATTGTTGTTGCCTGACAGAGTTTGCTGATCAGTTTTTTTTCCTGTACCTTTTGTGTGGATTCTGCATGCTTTATTTATTTATTTATTTGTTTGTTTATTTATTTATTGCATATTCCAAACACCTAGTCTAGGTGAATTACTGAGCTTCCCAATTATCCATAGGTTTTTATCTGTATGCTGTCCAAATTAGTTTCTTTCCCTTATGCTCACTGAGTTCCTGGACAGACTTTGGCACCACCTATAACCCTGAAATGGACTAAACAGATACATAAGGAATCAATAAAGGGACAAACATTCTAGTTCATTCAAAGGGCAAACTAAACTGCACAAAATCTTGCTCCTTGCTTACTTACAATTACAAAAGTGCACATCTTTAAGTCTTAAGCCATGTAATTATATACAGTTCACAAGTTTTAGCTACTGCAGAATTCTATTTTTAGTTTCACAAAAACATTTTTTTTTCTGTTGCTGTTCTGACACTCTTAAAACTGCTGATATCTTAAGACTAAGTCTAAACTGTTTAGTTCTTTTACACTGCCCCATAATTAGAATATAATTATTTTTGATTGCAGTATGTATAGATCTGGTGCTATTCTTATAGGAGATTTTCTTCCTGGTTCTCCCATGAAATAAAACCATGTTCAGTGGGACAAACCAGATTTCAAAATATAAATATATTTAAAAAAGTTTAGTATAGTGTGACTGAAGCAGAACAAACCCTTTAAGTTATTTATGTGCGTGTAGAATCTTAACATTGATAAATTAGCTGTACCTCACTTTGGGTCCTTTAATAAATGTGTTGCATCTCATTCTGCGATATTTTCCTCTCTCCATTCTCTGACCACTGTATATTATTACAGCTGTGTTTAAATAGAGGAGATTGAATGTTACTGTCCCTCAGGCTAAAGGGTGATTGTGCCATCCTCTTTAGCAAGATCCAAATGTGGCACTGAGTGTGAAATGCTTAATATTCTCATAGGTTCATAGGTTAGTACTAAGCTAACTGCCCTTGCGAGCCATTTCAAGCCTAGCCAATTATCCCTTGTGAGACTCAAACCCTGCACCTTGTGTTTGTAAGGCAAACACTTTAACCATTAGGCCACCCTCCCAACCCTTAGATTAGTAATAAGCTAACTGACCTTGCGAGCCATTTTAAGCCTAGCCAATTGTCCCTTGTGAGACTGAAACTCTGCACCTTGTGTTTGCAAGGCAAACACCATCTTATATCATACTTTACAGACTTTTTGTTTTGATTTTAGAAAGACAGGGCAAACTGCTGAACTGAAAGTTATAAAGGCTTTGACAGAATCTTATATCAGTAGGGTGTGTGAAGTAAGAACAAACGACCCACAACAGCTACAGACCATTTCCTTCCCTGAATGATCCGGCTTTTTACTGGGCCAATCATTTGGCCTTGAATTATCTCACAGGCCTTGCTTTGGCATCAATGATCATCCTAACAAATTAAAAGTAATCTCCTTTCTGTCAAAGCCTTTATAACTTTCAGTTCAGCAGTTTGCCCTGTCTTTCTAAAATCAAAACAAAAAGTCTGTAAAGTATGATATTAGCTTACTGCATATTATATCACTTCAGATTTCCACAGTTTAGAACGAATGCAACGTCTTGATATGTTGTGATAAAGTTAAAAGGAGCAGATTCTCCTGTTTGTTTGTTTTTTTCACTAAAAAACATCCCAAGACAATCGGCGGTTGGTTTAAAATACTGTCAATTATGTTTGGGCTCTACAGACTTTTTTAAGTAAAGCTGAAGAGAAATCACTGTCTAGTGTACACCTTACATGATGGGAGCATACATTATAAGTTATTTCGGGTGTTTCAACCATTCATAAAATGACAACGATTTTGTAAACTGTATTATACAGAAAATTGATGTTTGTACCAACCTCCTCCCAGTCAGGTCTGTGATGAGCTTTAAGGAACTGTGTTTTCTATTACAGTACTGCTACATTAATACAACATTTACTGTCTATTTTAAGGAAACTTTCTCATTTAAAATGGGATTGAGAGTTTGTTTTTAATAAAAGAACCTCCAAAGATTGTGTGTGTGTGTGTGTGTGTGTGTGTGTGTGTGTGTGTGTGTGTGTGTGTGTGTGTGTGTGTGTGTGTGTGTGTGTGTGTGTTTATGTGTGTGTGGGTATACATATATGTGTATTAGTGTATTAGAGGACAGACCGGGTTTCACAGGCTGAAAATCATATTCCAAATTCAGCTCCTCTTGAACGTACGCTCATTGCGTTGAATCCAGTTGGTTCGCTATCGTCAGCCTCAGCCGTTGCTTCTACCAGCGAAGTGTCTGATGAAGCGTTTACCACACCTCCAGAACTACCAACAACCGTAGATTCAGCTACGGCTTTTTCCACGCCATTACCGAACCAGGAAGCAAATCGCAACTTAGGAACAACAAGAAACATGGGAGCTATACGCAAAACTGTTGTAACAGATAATTCTCATTTTTTACCGCTTCCCATCAGGAAAACTGTCTTTCCACGGGACCGGGCAGACAGCTGGGAAAGGAAAAAACGCAAACTTTCAGGGGAAACTTTTGTACAGCAAAGGAGAAGGCAGAGACCCTAGAGCCACTCTTTTTTAACTTGTCAAGGTATGTACTTACACCTTATGACATGAGCCTCTTAAATAAAGGGCTCTCTTTTGTCCCTTCGCAGGGAAGTGATTTGGCAGATTTATTAACTGACATTCGTATGTTTGGCAGAGCAGTGGCTCTGAAACTTTACTATAAATCTAAAATTTCAGAAACAGAGAATTCTACCTTACCAAAGATCCCCCAGCATAAGAAAAAAAGTACTTTCTTTCCACCTATACCAGCTCATGTTCACTGCTTTATAAAAACCTGTGAGCAAGATTTATATGACTATTTTTATGAAGGTAAAAGGAAATGTGCCTATTTTAATATGACAGATAAAGAGAAAAAAATCTTTACATTATTTCATGAATGATCCCTCATTAATGTTGAGACCTGCTGATAAGGGAGGGGGCATTGTATTGTTCGACACAGAGCAATATGTACACCTTATGTCCACCATGTTAAATGATTATTCCACTTATTCTATGATAGATCAAGTGAAATTGTTGAAAATTATTAATTATGTTCATGATACACTGTATGATTTACTCATGTGTCGACAGATCACCAAAGAACTGTATGACTTTTTCTATAATGAGCATCCACACACACCTGTGATTAAAGGACTACCTAAGATGCATAAAAATGTCTTTCCCCCTCCATTACGACCCATTGTGTCAGGCAGTAAATGGTCCACTGAGAATATTTCCATCTATTTAGAAAATACACTAAGGCCTATAATATCTGAAATCCCAAGTATTCTAAAGGATACCTATGAACTCATAGAATCTATAGAATGTATGGACACTGAGTTAGTAAAATACCAGCATTTGTTAATCACTATGGATGTTCAGAGTCTTTTTACCTGTATACCTAATGAAGAAGAGATACAATCAGTAAGGGAATTACTGCAGATATTTCCATATTTTGATAGAAACAAGGAAATACTCATATGCCAACTGTTAGAATTGGTGCTATACAACAATGTATTTAGCTTCAGGGGATGCCTATTCCTACAAGAGTCAGGAGTGGCTATGGGCACCCCCTGTGCTAATACATATGCCAATTTGGTTATGTACCAGTGGGAGAGACAATTTGTATTCAATCACCAGTGGTTTGGTAGAGTCCTACTATACAGGTGTTTTGTGGATGATATTTTAATAGTTTGGGATGGCACTTTGGAAGAATTTAACTCATTTAAGGAATACCTTGAGTCAACAACAGATTTTTTAAGATTTACTGTTGAAGCATCCTATGATTCGGTGGACTTTCTAGATGTTACTTTGGACATCAGAGGGGGCAGATTGATACCCAAACTCCATAGAAAGGCATGCTGGAAAAACACTATATTGCGGTTTGACAGCATGCACCCACGTCACACTTTTAGTGGTATAGTTAAGAGCCAGTTTCATAGAATTTTATGATTATGTAAAGATAAAACTGACCTAACTTTAGAAGCTGATAGACTGGAAAAGATCTTCACTGACAGGGGCTATAATAAGGATCTTATCCAACATACTAGAGAGCAGGTTTTGGGAGATGCTTCAATACAAGGTAGAGAAATTAAAACTGGAGTTTATGCAGGTACCTGCATCAAGAAGTATCCCAAGGAAACAACTGAAAAGTTGCATTTTTTAACTACTTATACTAATGACTTTCTCTGTATAAGAGATATTATTTTAAATAATTGGAAAATTTTGACCATAGATCCATCAACCTTAAAACTTGCAGGTAAAAGGCCATTGTTTACATACAGAAACAACAGAAGTCTAAAAAGACTTCTGTGTGATAGACTACCTGCTGAATCGTTAGTAAGCCAAATACAGCACATTAGATATGGCACTTACCCATGCAATCATTGTAACTACTGCAAATGTATCTCTAGGGAACAGTTGTTTATACATCCTATTATTAATTTTTCTTTTGCACCCAGGTTTGAGGCCACCTGTGAAACAATAGGTTTAATATATTTAGCAACATGTGAATCCTGCTCTGCCTTCTACGTTGGTCTCACCAAGAGAAAATTAAAAAACAGAATCTACAACCACCAATACGATATTAAAAATAAGAATGAACTAAATGCATTGGCTAGACATGTCTTGTCCTATCCTAATCATTCTTTTGTATTTAGGGTGCTACAAGTTGTAGAACAGAGTAGAAGAGGCGGAGACTATATGAGCCTCTTAGAAACAAAAGAATTATATTGGATTTTTAAGCTGAGGGGGCATCATCCCCCAGGTCTAAATACATATGTTTCCCTGAGGTCACATCTTGCTTCACGTAGATAACATTTGTTATAGCCCAAGATCAAGTTTTGGGTTGAATTCAGATCTTTACTGACCATACAGATTTATGTAGATACATATATTTTTGTGCATAGATATTTAGCATACATAACTATATACGCACATTTATATATATTTCATATATATGTATACATTTTAACTATATATACATATATATTTATTTTAGTTTTTTTATATATTCTTGATAAGTAAAGTTCATACTGATTTTTAACAATGTTATTCAGATGCATTAATTTTTTTAAGTGTGTTTAATATATTTAATTAGATAGCAGAGTATATATATTTTTGCATATTCTATGAGTATAGGAATTGTTTAGAGAGGAATTTTTACTATTATTATTTCATGAAATTATACAATCATTGAATTTATTAGATATTGTAATTGTTTACTTTATTATTTAATAGAATTGACTTAGCATCATCTTGTTCAATAGATATGTATTTATTTATTGACTTTATTAGTTTATTTGAATGAGCACATATTTTCTTACATTTATAGCAGTAGATAGGTACTATGTTTTATATCATTTTTATATTAATAGTTTTTATTTATACATAAATTCATATATAAGCTGTACACATGATTGCTTATATGTTAGATAGTTTTAAACTATATATAAATGTACTTTTAGGTTAGTAAGCAGTTAAAAAGATTGTACTTATTTCCTATAGCATGATACTGCATTTTATATTAGGAATTATATATTTTATAAGTTGTTTCTTTAAAAGATCTGTTTTCTGATTGCCTAATTGTTTAATTAATTATTTGATTGGGTTCAATTAAGTGGTTATTCAACTATATA
>NC_056729.1:1712713333-1712728333 GCF_019279795.1 Protopterus annectens | reverse complement strand
TGCTATCACATATAAATATCTATATAGACATTCTTTATATTTCTTATTGTATGCTGCCTTAAAGTTGCTATGCTACTATAGGATAATGGAATGACTCACTGCTAAACACTGTACCTGGAGCTGTTATATTTGCTAGTGTGTTTTTTCATTTCTCTTTCTTAATGGTGTGCCACTGTAAATTTGTTCATTGTTCAATCTCTTTTCTTATTATCTGCTACTTTAATACTAATTTTTGTCTATAAAACATTTGTATTATTCACCTTAAAATAGTACTGCACCTAAATTTGTTACATTTTTACTTATCTGTACCTGTAGTTGCTAATACTTTGCTTATGTGGAGCTTTTCTCCCCGGGCCTCTACTGAAAATGGACATATATCCAGTTAGACTAGTCCGGTCAACAAATGTAAAATAAATAAATAAAGTATTTCTGATAATGATATTGATCGAGTTGTTGTGACTGACATTGCTTAATGACACAGTTTTTGCGTACGTCACAAAGTGTGTGTGTGTGTGTGTGTGTGTGTGTGTGTGTGTGTGTGTGTGTGTGTGTGTGTGTGTGTGTGTGTGTGTGTGTGTGTGTGTGTGTGTGTGTGTGTGTGTGTGGGCTAGTGAATGAATGCTCATGTAGGTATGTGTCTTCAGAGATATAGAGATTATAGACAGATATAATCTGGCAGATGGGAGTTTATCAGTGAAGACCTGTGTCTAGCAGTGAACTCAAAAAGGTAGGTTTAAATGCATGAGTTGCTCAGAAATAAGAGCTTGCAGAAAAGAGGCACCATTAAATAACTGCATGACAGTAAATCATTATATGTTGTTACACGAGTTGAGTCCAGTAGGTAACCCTGAAGGGAATGTACCTGTTGAGATGGAAGTGTTTTGAAAGGAAGAGTCAGGCAAAGAGCAGACAGATACCAAAATGCATGCACGTTTTGCATGCTCTTATCACAGATTCGCTTTGTACTTCCTGTAAAATGCACTAAGCTGTGCAAATCAGTAAGAAAGTGGAATTATCTAGGGGTCTTGCATGGAAATTTTCATAAAAGTATTTTGAAGCACTAGAGATATTGTTATTTGAAGTTAGGATGGAATTCAGATCAGAATAGCCTTTGCAAATTGACAGCGTTGCCGAGTTTTATAGTATTGTAAGGTTAACAGACTGGTATTACTAATATTTGAGGTGGCACAGTTGCATAGCAGATAGTGTTGTTGCCTCACAGCAAGAGGTTTCCTTGTTCGGTTCTCAGCTGGGGCACATTTTGTGCAGAGTCTGTATGTCCTCCCTGTGGCTGAGTGAGTTTCCTCTGGGTGCTCTGATTTCCACTCACATTCCAATGACATGCAGTACATGGATTGGACATTCTACATGGGCCACAGGTGTGAGTGTGTGGTGTGGAAAAACTGCAGCGGCAGGGCTAGCCACCCTGTGGTGTATACCTTGGCTCTAGATGATTGTCATGGTTGAATTGATATCCCGAGCTCTTGTACAAAACTGGGAAAAGGTTTTGCGGATGGATTACTGACATCTAGTAATTCAGTATGTTTACACATTGACGCTCACTTTGTTATGCTTCAAGTCATATGCACTGCCAGGTTTTTAACCTGCGGCCTTTGCACTTTGGTCTTTGTACAGTTGCTCTTTTAGCATTAGAGATTCTTTTAGCATTAGCGATTCAGTAGTGCTCTCTCTGAACTACTGTGCATTGAATAAAAGGTCCATTAGCGAATCTGCCTCGTTATGTTCACATTGTCCTGTGAATAGTAGCTGCATTTTGTGTAATGGTGTTTTATTTCTACATTATATTGACTATGTCAATTGGATCTCTGTAGCTCCATTTGCCTTGTGACCCATTTCATACCTTAAAAAGGGTTAGTTTGAAATGGTCTACCTGCAAGGCTATCTGACACTAAATAAATTAATAAAATAACTGTAGATCAGGAACAATCCCAATAAGAATGACTTTTCTCGATGGTGGTATAAATGCCAGTATACACATATGAAAGGGGATCTGTACCCCTTCAACCTATTCACTCTGTGGGTTGCATCTCTAAATTGTGGGTATAGTTTAGATGTGACAGCTAAGCCTGGATTAGCAGCCGTATTTATGTCTTCTTACTCTGAAACACCTCTATTTTTACATCCCCAAGCTTCCTACTTTATTTTGCTGGAGCATTTGGTGGAAGGTTAAAATTAAAATAGATACACATGAAATTTGCATTCAAATCTTTTCCATGAAAATATATGCTGGATAAGATGGAAAGTGATGGATTATTTCTAAAGGTCAGTTAATCTGAATATAAAGAAAATTGTGTAAGCGACAGGAAGGGACTGTATTGTGTGAATAAAGTTAATGCATTATATGAACACTGAGTATAAAGTCCTAGCCTTCATGGATTCCTACTGGTAGTGCATTTTTGTAGAGATTGCCATATAAATTTGGATTGTAAAGGTTCTGTTGTTTAAATAATTTGCTGCCATGTAACATACCATCATCAGTTTGCCAGATAAATGAAGTTTGCTTATGAGAAGTAAGTGATTTAGAAGTGTGAAACACCCTTTTCACAGAAACAAAAACAGCTCCAGGCAGTTTACCTGGGTCAGCTGATGGTGGGGTCAGGGATGGGTGTATTATGGGTACCAGTGTTGTGGTTATAAGGGGGCAGTAGAGGTTTCACACATAAGGATGAAGGTTATTTGCATGCACAGATCTAGATTATGAAAGGTTTCACACATAAGGATGAAGGTTATTTGCATTCATAGATCTAGATTATGAAAAACAAAGTAAAATGCTCTGAAAGACTTACTCGATAGTGTAGTATGACAGAAGGGAAGGCACTTACCTGGAAATACCATTCAATTGCATTTTGCAGCGTCTGAGAGTCATGACATAGTCCGAAAAATGTACACAAGTATTTCCTTTGATTACAGGATTACATTCTTGTGAAGAAAGGCCCACTTGATAGATGTGGAGAGTAGGTATATATCTGAAAGCAACAGATCTAACACAGAAAAACACATACTGAACATAAGAAAAAATGGATCACTAACCTATGCCCTGTACTCAGCACTAAAAACAAAATTAAAAACAAAATTAATGTGTTTTGGCAATGAATCCTTACACAAGTTAAGCACTCAGTATCAGATCTCCTCACTAAACAAAACCAACATCGAAACAAGTCACCCACACAAAGCTGCTTGGAATTATAACAGATAATAAACTACTCTTTGACAAACATAGAATATGTCACATCCAAAACCAACAAAAAGCTTGGTGTCCTATACAAATCTAAGTGATACCTAAATGCTTATGTACTTATTGACACAGCTCCAATATTCCTAGTACCTGACCTTCTATATTCCTCCTGTGTGCTAATATTTACAAAACTTACATTCATAAACTAGCGCATATCTGCAACAAAATTAAATTTGCTACTAATGTCTCAACAAAACACATAGCTGTACCATTTGAAATAATATTATCTGAAGTAAAAATTAAATTGCTTTCATGCATTAAGGATTTTATATATCATTTATAAGCCTACTAAACAGCTGTTTATCCACAACCTTGTTAGTAGGTATAACAGTTTCAGTTCTCAGGTTGAGACTGAAATAGGCTCATAGATGAATCCTTGACTGACTGCCTTGCAGAGCCACTTTACGGCCAGTTGATAATCTGAAATCAGAATAAAACCCTGCGCGTTTTCTCTCTGAAGTGAAGACCTTAACTGTTTTGCCAAACCCACTAAAGCATTTTATTTCGAATCACAATTTACAGGTAGGTAATTGGCTAGCTGCCCTTGGGAGTCATTTTAAGCTTGGTAAGTTTCCATTAAACGTGAGAAGAATCAAACTCTGTACCTTGTGTCTGGAAGGAAACACCTTAACCATTATGCCAGCTTCTAACTACAATGGGTTTGCCGCTCTACCCTGGCTAACAAACACAAAATGAAAAAAAAAAAAACTACCCACTAAGAAATTTAACATCCCAAAATCTGCATCTGCTGGAAATAAGAAAATCTAACAGCCTTCAAGGGAACTCACTAAATTTAGGCTATGTTGTAAAAATATGGAATGCCCTACCTTTGGAATAAAGAATTACCTCATATTTGCTTGAAAGTGTAACTGCTTATGAATATCTCTATTCATAACTGAATAAGAAACACCCTTATGATATATTTACCTTATTGCATTACCAGGCTGCACTGATGTATTGCTAAGGTTTTTCCCATCCCTTCTCTTCCTCTCTGCGTATAGCTACAGATAACTTTTTCTACTCTACTCAGCTGTCTCTCTGTAATTACCTCCCATCTAAGAGAAACCTCTACACCTTTACAGTGTGGTCTGTATTTTTCAATGTAAACAATTATAATAAGCAGGATTATTTATGTCTGAATAGAAATAAATGTAGCATTTTATGTATAACTCCAGTTGGTTCTTTCAAGTATACTGTCTTACTGTTTTGTAAATATCGATTGCCTTAATAATATTATTATGATGTGTAACTACAAGACATCTGTTAAATGCATGCTTCTAAATTGTTATATTATATATTGCTTAAATCTGTATTATAGGTTCATAGGTGTATACTAGGCTAACAACCACTAGGGTCCTTAAAAACCTAGTCATGCAACCCAAAGGGAACCCACACATTTGATTTGAAAGGGTTGGGAGGGTGGCCTAATGGTTAAGGTATTTGCCTTACAAACGCAAGGTGCAGGGTTTGAATCTCACAAGGGATAATTGGCTAGGCTTAAAATGGCAATTAGCTTCGTACTAATCTATGAACCTATGATTTATATTTGATTTATAGGGGATGATTTGCCGACTGCCTCTGTCCATAAGAGACATAGAAGCCAGACCAGGGGTGAATTTCTGATTATGCATCCACTGGTCCAAGTTGAGCTTAAATAGGGATAGGCTGTGTTTAATTAGGAATAGGCCAAGTTCTCTTCTACCTTCTGTTTGGAACTTTTCTCCCCAAGCCACCAGTGACAATGGACTTCAGCTCAATTAGGCTATCCCAGTAAATCAAATGCAATAAACAAGTAAGTAAATAAAGTATTTATACCACTATTAACACATGCAGGCATTTTTTACACCGCTAGTTACCTCTATACTGGTCATATACTCCTCTCTTTGCTTAGATCCACTGCACTATGTTACTATGTGTTTGATCTATATGATAGAATTAAAACACACACATATTGTCACACATGTGCTTTGCCACACACATCGTGTGACTCTGCTGCTAATCCATGTGGCTATCAGACTCCATTTTGGCCCTGATGGCCACTGAGCCAAAGTACAGCAGTGACTCATTGGAAATCCCACCACCAGACTACTGCTCTGTACTTTTGCATACACTGGTAACATTAGTTCATTGTCATCAGATTACCTAAAATCAACATGACCCTGATTCCTGGTATGTTTATCTGCCTACACCTAGTTAAATTCCCACAAAGTGTCAAAAGGGCAGAAACAGATTTGGTGATGCTGGAAGAAAGCATTGAAATATAGTTCAAGTGTTGATAAGATCTTACTACGCTTCCAGCCAAAGGCAACCATGTAGAAGCTCAGTCTCATCACCCGGCACGATGGGGAGACTAACAATATCCCCCACTAAGGAGACTTTCTCCACATATTTTGAGTGAAAATTTGTGAGGGCCCACCTAGTGAGCCAGATTGATTTTAAAGATTGTTATGGAAGTACTTTGCTTGATATGTAAGGGATGCCTAATCCAGAAATGGGATCCATATTGAGTTAGGTATCTGTCACATGATCTGGTTCTGGTTTTGCTTTACCACTGATACTGTTTAGGTGAGGTTGTTGGTTGCTTGTAGTGCAGAAGAGTAAGCGGAGGTCACTCCTGAGCAGTCTGGTACTTAGTAGAGGGAAATGGTCATTAGTTTTCAAGGTAGCTACGTATACTAAGACCTGAGATCTTTATGGTGAGGAAACACAGAGGCTTCTCAAATAGGATTAGGTGCTTATAGGTTCATAGATTAGTACTATGCTAACTGCCCTTGTGGACCATTTTAAGGTGATATGTATATAAATCATCATTAATTTTCAAAATGGCAATGTCTTTTACCACTTTAGTTGTCCATATTCAGGGCTACCTCCATTCTGATTCCGCCGTTGCACAGATGAAATCTACAACTAAATTCATTACTTAAAATAGAGACTTACAGTGGTTAACTCTCTGGATTCCTTATTTCTCTTGTTATGTGTCTCAGTATGCCTCTGCATGTAATTCATAACTGTTCTTGATTTTGCCTCATATTTTTGCTCTGATGGATTAGTTGGCACAGTGGTTAAGATCTTCACCTTCCATGCACAAGATTAAATTTTGACCCCCTGCCAGTGCCTGTATGGCATTTACATGTTCTTCCTTTGTCACAGTGGGGTTCCTCCCACCTCTCCCCCCAAAAAATGCTGAGTGTTTCCACTTAAAACTTGCCATAGAATGGAGTTGACAGCAGCATAGATTCTACATGGTATCTATAAAGGGAAGAGTTGTAAAGACCGTCTAATTTGGGCAACAACAGTGGTGCGTAGTATCCTCAAAATAGGAAAACACTGATTACAGACTGCATACAGTATCAGCACTTTTCATTCAGAGGTGTAAAAATTGGCTGTAGATGATTTGGTCATATATTTTGCTCTGTCTGCATAACATTTTTGATTTTCTGGTAAACCACTGAGGGTTACAGTCAGTCAGTAATGCCAGACACTAGTGTTTCAAACTTTTTGTTCACCAGAAAATGCATATTGATGCAAAACTTGTTTTCTGTTAATGTTTTAAGTGAATTACAGTCATATTTAAAAACTACCCCAATTTGGGCCTTTGTCCTGATTATTTTTTTGCTTTGTCCCTGATTCTTGAGCAAAGATGTTGAGAGCAACACTGTCTTTCCACATACTCTGCCTTCTCCGTTGTGTCATACATGGACAGTGAGTTTTTTTTTTTTTTAATAAGTTAGTAAAATTACAGCATCTGGATTTCATGAATACTTATTAGCCATTAAGGAACAACGCTTCGATGGTGATTGTGCTTCTGGTACTTTTTACTTCAATAAAGTACGACCTTCTAGAATCTGAACTTCGACTACGTTGATTTTTTGCCACCACGGCTAGCAGAGCTCTTTAGCCGAGCCACATTTACGTTGTTTTGCCTGTTTTTTCTGTGTGTTTCATCTTTGACTTCTAGCTGTCACACCAGCGGTTCCTCTCAGCAGGCGACCTGACCAGCCGGAACTACGACCTGTATACAAAGCCTTTCTAAAGGCTTTACTCAGCCTTCAACCACAAGCGCTCGGGTACGCACAGCCTTTCTCAAGGCTTTACTGGTAGCCCAGCTTCTTCACCGAGATCTCACCGTACCTTTATTAAGGCAGCCTGCCTGGTCATCCATTTATTCTTGGCTTCCCTAGGGTATTTTATTCGTGGACATTTTTCCTCCTCTGCATAGGAGCTTGAAAACCCAGGTCCCACAGACAATCATTTTCCTGATGAATACTTATTAGAGAAAATTATTTTGTGAACTCTGAACTGAAGAGCAGATCATTAACACTGAATAATTTGATTTTGTCTTCTATATAATTGCTAGTAATCTGATGAAACATTGAAGAATAATCACAGAACCGCTGTCATCACATTTCCAGATTTAACAGCATGATTCTAGCTCATTAAAATGAGTTATATTATTTTATTCATTATAAATTAGTGGGCTTGCATGTTGCACACAAGTACAAATAGATCTTTTTTGTTTTTGTTTTTTAATATCTGTCAGCTGGTCCAGCTTTGGTGTTTTCACTAACACTTTTCCACTTGATCTGTTATTGGCTTCTCTTTTGTGTGTTGAATCTAACTTCCAGAACTTTATTATCAGTAACAAAAGTGACTGCAGGAAATATTTCTGCATGGCTGTTAAAGGAAAACAAAACAGGAAAGGCATCTGTTGTACTTGTCATTCCTGCTTAGCTATATCAAAGTTTGTTCAGCTGCACTGAACTTACATGACAGCTGTTTCAAGATTGCCCTTTATGTTTCAGCAGGATTTAACATCTTGAGGCAAGGCACACGATTCAGGTGTCAAGCTTCAGTAATAATCCTCTTGCATGAAATAATGCAGTAGTGCTGTTCTAAGAACAAGGTGATGCTGGGATATTTTTACAGCTTCCCTCGTCTCTTAAGAATGTGAATATTCTTTCTCTTCTGAGAATGTGGTAGTGGGGTGGAAATACAGAAAACCTGTTGGGACTGACAGTTCATTAAGCAGCGTATACCATCTCCTATGACAAAGGACATGAGGAAACCTGTACAAGTGCAGTTGTGCATCTGCTCTGCTCTCTGGCTCTGATTTTTTTCCTCCCAGGACCACTTTAGTACCGATCAAACAGCTGTTGTTTGCACCACAATTACTTTACAGCTGCCAACACTCAGAGCTGTTGAAGGAGCAGTACACTGTGATTTGCAGAGAGCAGGCAGGATTAATCTATTACGTGGTTGTCTCTGATCCTAAAAAGGTATGTATCAAGACTACATCTGCATGCTGAGAAGGTTTCCCCTCGCTGCCTAGTGAGCTGAACAGGCATATGGAAATCAAACATCCGTACTGTGGCAGTTAACTGGCACTGAAGACACCATTGGCACAAGTGTCGCTCCTCTTCTTCTGTGTCTGTATTTAATTTGCTAAACTTGCCTTTTCTCGACAGTAACAGCCACAAACATACAAAGAGAACTTCTCTGTACTAGTGTATGGCAGGGAGGACCGAAACTGTTTTTGCATTCCACTCTCAAGAACATAAAGCAGTCATAAGAATCCCACCATGGTCAAAGAAAGCAAAGGTATTGTGGAAGCAGAGAGAGCGCAGTTAGTTCTCTGGCAACTAGCTGACTTTCTCATCACAGTTCTATAATGTTAAGCTCCACAACCTCTGAAAACATGTACTAAAGTCTGCCTCTAAGACACCTGTATACTGTATTATATACTGCTCTCCCCTCAGCAGTTTTATTTTGCACTATCAGTATAAATTTTGGCATATTGCATCTTTTCGTCTTTTTCAGACAAGTTAGCTCTTTTGAGTGACTTTAAAAGAACTCACACATATTAGTTTTGGTTGCATTTGAGGTACAATTGTGCTGATATAAAACATTTTTTTTCAGTTAAATTTTGTGTGTGTGTGTGTGTGTGTGTGTGTGTGTGTGTGTGTGTGTGTGTGTGTGTGTGTGTGTGTGTGTGTATGTGTGTCTCTGCGTGTTCTTAGGATACATCAGCAGGGGGCGTACAGAACCCATGAAGTTTCTTGTGGCTTGATGTACTGTAGATCTCCCAAAGAAGGAAACTTGAAGCCCAAGGGCAGCCCCAGGATAAAAGAATCTGCAGGGGTCTCTGCCTGATCACATGCAGATGCTGGACAGTGAAGGAGCAACAGAGGACAGAGAAAACACTGGAATTTTCCTGCAGCTGGGAAAGTCGCTGGGACCATCTTGTTAGCAGCTGCTTTTACTATTAAGATAGCCTAGGAATTCACATTACAGTGTGACAGGTAAGGCTATCTTTTTGTTTATTTCTCTGCTTTTATTATTTGCTTGTTTTACGTACTCCATGAACTTTTGCAATAATGTCTAAATATAACTAATAAAATTAG
The DNA here is from genome assembly GCF_019279795.1 of Protopterus annectens. Lineage (NCBI taxonomy): Eukaryota > Metazoa > Chordata > Ceratodontiformes > Protopteridae > Protopterus > Protopterus annectens. The sequence continues at coordinate 1,712,718,676 of NC_056729.1, read as the reverse complement.
TGTAATGAAATTCCAAGTAATTAATTACTTCATATATTTTATTTTAAAGGTTGACTACAAAATAGGAAGCAAAGCTTTAAAATGTTTAATTTTAAGTAATATAGCTGGATATGTAGGGGCTCAGTAACGGCTGTTTCATGCTCCATTCCCATTTTCAATGCATATTCTAACACCTTATGCAGGAAAATACAACAGATAAAAAAGTTTCAGAAGTTAATTCCCACAGATGTTTTCTAGGATTGCTGGTCATAAAAACTGTAGATTTCATTTTGACATTTTCATTTTAAGACTGTTTTTACTTATATATTTGTTAGATTCTAAGAGGTTGTAATGAATTTAATACTTCACTGATAACTGCCATTCAGTCTGTAAGGTTTTGACAAAACCTTAAAAGCAGAGCAACATGTGCATGTGTTGTGGAAGGAAGTAAATTGTTTTAGTTCAGAAAATCTTTTATTCTCTTAGATTTGTACTTTTACTTACTATGAATGTGCATGTTTGGAGGGGTGATCTGTTTTTGTAACAACCTTTTAAATGGACTGCAGTTCTCAGTCTTAGAATGCGGATGTTTTAGGTAGTTTCAAGAAAAAAAAATAAAAGTATAGCTGCATTTGAATTGGAGCAAATAACAGCATTACACTAACACGGGGGTAGTTCTGCAGATACTTGCAAGTACTGAAACATAATTTGCTTGTCTTATTCTTTATTTTTATATTATTTGATTATTTCTTTACCAGGTTAGTGAAGCAGTGAGAATTTTTTCAGCCATGACCTGGGCTCAGGGATGAGCAGAATTTAGAGAACGAACAGTAATCTGTATGCATGCATGCATACATACATAGAAACATGCATACAAGTATACATGAGTATATGTACATTCATATATGCATACATGCAGTGAGTGTAAGTGCATGCATGCATACAATCGATCCATGTAAGTATATATACATTCAAAGAGTGAGTATACATGCATACAGCAAGGTTTAAGTTCATATACTGGTACTGCAGGGCAGACTCTGGGGGGGGTGCTGCACTCCTGGGTGTGGGATCCGTTAGGTGAGAAGTTAAACCAAGGAGGTCCCATCAGCCTGAGTTGCTGATAACTTAGGTGTATATAGAAGTTCCCAAGGCATTTGTCAAAAAAATAGTACAGAAAGTTCCCCGACACTCTTGCCAAGTTTCCCCTACTCAGTATGAATATCACGTCGGGTCTCACCTGAAAAGAGGACACTGGCTTTATGAGACTAACTCAGTCAGCAAAGAACAAGTAAATAAATAAATAACTATCACAGTGGTTACAATAACGTGAATAAAAAAGTCAACCACAATCTCGAACCAACGAAATCTAGACACAAAAAGAAGGGCACTGGTGGTAAAATCAACTCTTTTAATACCGAGACACAATATTAACGCTTCGGAGTTGATTTTACCACCAGTGCCCTTCTTTTTGTGTCTAGATTTACTTGGTTCTTGGTGTTTTGTTCTGGGCACATTCTCCGCTTTTTATTGGTTGCTCAACCACAATCTCATAACATGTTTACAAGGTGTTTGTGGTACAATGGACACATTGTTTACACTATTTCTTCTTAGTTGATCCATCCTGATTCATTGTTCAGAAGAAGTCATGTCATGACTACAGGCTAGCCTGAACACTTGAGATTTACTAACTGTAGTCTCTAAAACATTTACATGCAATCTCTTTGAAAAGATGCTCCTTCAGTGTAGTTTTGAAAGTAGTGAGTGCATGTTTTCATCTATGTGTTAAGATTTTGGTCCAATTTTTGATTCATCTATCCTTACACCATATGCTGGTCTTGTTAGCAGATATGAATCCTCACTGATATTTATGAAGCAATGTGGTATAACTAATTATTATGCATGTAGCATGTTGAAGATGACATAAGTAATATAGGATGTTACTCTTCTGGTCTACAACCTTCTCTAGATGCAGGCAGTGTGGCTATTACATAGGTGTGATTGATAATTTAATGTTGTATAATTCTGCATGCTGTTAGTAGCTGCACTAGCTTTAGTGTCTAACTCTATGGATATATAACATCCGAGTTCCTATTACCAGATCGAAAGACCGTAATCGCGAATACAAAAAGAGCAACACGTATTGTGCGAAAGACGGAAATGCCGAACGTCCAAAATAGCGAAAATTGAAATGTCGAAGTGTAATGGTTGGCCCATCTGTGGTATAGCTCCTTAAGGTAAGTGTGCGATAGATAGGACTTTAGGGTTAGGATGTGGGTTAAGGTAAGTGAATAGATAGGTAATGTATGTAAGATTTAGTGTAATGTTAGAAGTAGGGTTTTATTTAACTGTATGTATGTGTATTGTTTATTTTTTTTGGGTGTATTTCTGTAGGGGAAGTGTGTGGTAGTTATGGACCTTAGGGTCAGGGAGGGGTTAAGGATAGTGCATAGATAGTCGTGTATGTGGGGTTTAGTGTAGTGTTGGAAGTAGGGTTTTGTTAAATGTATGTATGTGTATTATTTATTTTTTTGAGTGTATGTCTGTAGGGGACGTGTGCGGTAGCCACGGACCTTAGGGTTAGGGAAGAGTTAAGGATAGTGCATAGTTAGTTGTGTATGTGGGGTTTAGTGTAGGGTTAGAAGTAGCTTTTTGGTGCTTTAGGTTAGAAGTAGGGTTTAGTTAGTGTATTTATGTGGTTTATTTATTTTGTTTGGGTAGGCTGCGGTGGTGGTGCTGCAGTAGCGTTGTCGCCTCACAGTTAGACATTGCTCGTTCGATTCTCAGTTAGAGCGTCTTCTGTGTGGCGCCATGCGTGAATGGGCATTCCTTCGTTGAAGGTTGTGCGTTAGGCCTGGCAAGCCAGCGCGTAAAACTCTACTGCCAATCATTAGCGGACCGGAGTTCTGCTGTGGCGACCCCTAACCGGGAAAAGCTGAAAGACACAAACAAGGTAGTATGTAGCGGGTGGTGGGGGTTGGCCGACTATGACAGTTCGTTATTTTATTTTTCACTGTTTAGTGCATTCGAGATTTTCACGGTTCGCGTTATAGGTGTCGACGTTTAGGTATTCGCGTAAAGGGTTTTTCAGTTTGGTAATATAGACCTTAACATCCAAGCTTAACAATTATGTTTCAGTTTCGTGATTTGTAAAGTATGTAGTCAGAGTGTTATGCTTTGTACTAGATAAACTGCATTGCATTATGGACATTGAGTTTTAGTTACCTTGTTAATGGAACAGGTAAACATAAGAAAAATGGAGTGACCTGAGTTCAGGATTTGGTTAAAGCATTCTGGTCTGTCTTGCACTCTCTCTCTCTCTCTCTCTCTCTATATATATATATATATATATATATATATATATATATATATAATAAATCTATCTCTCTCTCTCTCTCTCTATATATATATATATATATATATATATATATATACAGGGGCACAGGAAAATAATTTTCTTGGGTGGCAAAAGCCGGGTACCTTTTTGGCTAGGCTTATATAGGCCCCAGGGCCAGTAGCCTAGTACCTACCTATGAACCTAGATATATATATATATATATATATATATATATATATATATATATATATATATATATATATACACACACACACGCACACAGTGCATGTCATGGGAACTGATGGGCTTAATATTCTTTTCCTGCTTCAAAATTCTAGTTCCAGTTTATAACCTTTCGGATTAAGAGTGTCCTGGAATTTTAAGACAAAAAATATTTTCTAAGTTTTTGCTAATATTTGCAAAAAGAATTACCTTGCACATGAAACACTTTTATTTTGTATAAAATAACAGAAACAACTACAGTTCTATAAGACCATGATTTTATTTGGACTAAAAGTGAAATCTTGTTATTTATACTTGTTATTGGCATGGCTGTCTTGCAAAAAGCTAGTGTTTCCTAAAAAAATGTCCAAATTTGGGTATTTGAAAAGGTGGCAACTATATGTGTAACATCATAATTAACTGAAGCTGCTATGAACTATCCTAAATATTTACTTGACAACAGTCAGAAATAACAGCCTTGAACGTTGAAGAGAGTGCTTTAGTCTGATCTTGAGCTGACCTCTAGAAAGAATGACATTTCCATGGTGACTCAGATAAGTGGCCAGGTAGATGGTTAAATGCATTTAAAGAGTCTCAGCTGAAAACTAAGGCTGTGCTGTTTAAAACCAAATGCAAAGGTAAACAAAGAAACTGTATAGTAAGGTTTTCTTTTGTTGCAGCATTCTAAGCTTTCTTTGATTGTTTAACATTCAAATTCTATCTGATATAAGACATTAGGCATAGCTAACCTAGAGAGAGTTAAGATAATTACTGTACATATAATTTTCTTCCCACACCCTCTTGTATGTAAAAATCAAATAATTATATTTAAACCTGAACATTTAGAAGAATGTAATGGGCAAAGAAAATAAACAGTGAAGCGAAAGAAAAGTACTTTGTATTAAAGTGACAGCCTCTGTTTCTTACCTTAGGTACTCAAGCTACGGCATTGTAATATGGTAACTGGATAAAGCTAGATTCAGTTATGTATGCAGCAAATATATAAAATATTGCATCATCTCATTTTGAGCCTGCATCAATTTGGCCACTAGCTTTTAAAGTGAAGTGTCTACAGAACAGACAAAACCTTGGGTTTCCTTTGCTCAAAACCTGTGAGTAAAGTTTACAGTGGGAGAATCAGTTGCAGCTAGTAAGTTGATCTGCAATGTAGATGGTAGACTTATTTAAAGGAATCCATAATAAAACAACACACATACTCCCTTGCTTGTAATGCTTCAAGTTTTAACCCATTCATCTCACAGAGCAGTATTGGGGAAGGATATTAATAAGTCACATGACATTCTGTCAATACTAATCACATCAGAATGTACTTGCAGCAGCAACTCCCAACCACAACTGCTGTCTTTTTACTTCCTAAAGCAAACTTGGTGCATACATAATAAATATTCATGAGCTTATTACATAATAAATATTCATGAGCTTATTACATAATAAATAATCATGAGCTTATCCCATTGTCTTGAGTATACAGCTAATGACTATTCATTATGGGCGTAATATAAGGGAACAAAAGTCCTGCAACATGAGGGCTTCAGTGAATAATACCAAGGATTTATTACTGAATCAAAACCTATATCAAGATATTGCTATAGGTTCATGGGGCATTACTAGACTAACAACCACAAAGGCCTTTTTAAGTCTAGCCATGCATCCCAAATCTTTGACAAGTTTTGATATCCTTGATAAGTATAAGCAGGGGTTTGGAAGGTGAAACATTTACAAGCAGGGGTCTGGGTAATGAACCGTTTACAGGCTGCCTGTGTCCATTAGAGACATAGGTGCCAAAC
>NC_056729.1:1712703333-1712708333 GCF_019279795.1 Protopterus annectens | reverse complement strand
TGCCAGGGGAGGCAGGTGTACAGTGAAGGCATGCAACCCCGCCCCACAGTAGCTCAGCTATGTCTCCACCCTTAAAATCCTTTTGTAGGCATACCTACCTTGAGCTGTCCCCTGCCTCCACCAGGGATTGTCGATGTGGCTGATCATGGATCCGAACACCAAACCCTGAGAAGATAACACCCATCTCTCCCTGCCTCTCTGTCAGTTGCCCATGCCACTCATTGAACCTGGGTTGTCTGATCCATACTTAGGGCTTTATCCCTCTACACCACTCGAGTAGGTTTACCTCCCATATTTACAACTAAAATTAATCCAGTCCTCTGTTAAACAAAATTTGCTCATTATTTCAATTGTATGCTATACTTTGTACCTTCTGTTATTACTTCATGTTTCTGAATTAATTACGTTTTATTTTTTTTGTAAATTTCTTCACCCAGGTTGCACCTGCAAATGGTCTTTTGTAATCAGTGTACTAACCTAGTAAACAAACTAAAATAAAGTATATACTAAAAATCATCCTCATCAACCCCCTTTTTCCCACATGGGGTTGGGGTGTCATGTCAACTGTCACCATCTCTTTCCATTCACTTCCACTCTTTTACTTTCTTAAACATGTATGACTGACTGTCACAGGTATCCTCTTAAACAATCCCTCCACCTCTTGCTGGACGTCCTCATCTCCTCTTACCTTCTTCCTGTTTGTCCCAAATCTTCTTCACCAGATTGTCTTCTGCTTTTCTGCACATGTGCCCAAACCACCGTAATCTGCTCTCTTTGACCTTCTCTGCAACTGGAGTTACTTTGTTTTCTTCTCTGATGTGCTCATTTCTTCATCTGTCTCAGAATGTGCGTCCTACCACCCATCTCAGGCACTTCATCTCTATCACCTCTAACTTATTTATTATTATTTATTTATTTGCATTTGTTTACTGGGAAATTCCAACTGGACACAGGTCCTTTTTCAGTGGAGGCCTGGGGAGAAAAGCTCCACAGAACAATAAATGAGCAACAGAGTACATGAAGAACAATTGAATATACATACAATAGCAAATAATACATGCTGCAGCAAACATTATAGGTTCATAGGTTCATAGGTTCATACTAGGCTATCTGCAACTATACCCATTATTTTGCTGTGCCTCTGTTGAGCAGTGACACTGAGGTAAATCCATTGGTCAAGATTTCTCTTGAACAAGGCCAAGTCTTTGGGTGATGAATCTATCCATCTAGATTTTTGAGGTGAAGCATATTCATCAAATCTGGGTTTGACATGGCCTTGTATGTTAGGCAAAGGTCACCTCTGAGCAGCGATAGCGACTGAATAGAGCTGGAGTTCTTTCAGTCGGGCAGCATAGGACAGATGTTTGAGACCCATTGTACTCAATCATTGGTCTGATGAGATGAGTATGGGGAGACTATGACCTCCCTTGATCTAGATGAGAATCCCTTCATGATAAGGTGGGCAATGTAGAAGGTCTTCCTAACTACTTTAGCTACATGGGTGTCGAATGACAGACTACTATCAACCTGGGTCCCAGGTCCCCTGATAACTTCTTCTGTACTCAGTGGATTGCCACCTATGCATTTTTAGCATTTAACTTTAGGCCATGGCTCTGGCACCAGTTATCCATTTCTGTGAGACCCTTCTGAAGGATATCTGTGTCAGATGTAGTTTGCAGTCATCTGCAAACTTTGTCAAAGTAGATGCCAAACAAGAGTGGGCCCAGGACTGAGCCCTGTGGTACACCACTTGTGACAGGCTTTGAGTCTGACATGGCACCAGCAACTCTGACCCTGTGGGTTCTGTCACTCAGCCAGTTTGCAACCCATCTTGTGATGTATGGATATTAGCTATACATATAATGTAGAACATGGTAATGAACAGATACAACAATAGCAAATAATACATACTGCAGCAAACATTAGCTATACATACAATATGAAACATAGTAATGAACAGATATACCAATATCTAGCTACAGGCTAGGAATAAAGGTAGGATGTATATACAGATAGTACTAAGCTCAAACAAATACTGTTCTAAACTCATAAACCTAAATCTTATATACAAATAGTGCACTAAACTCAAGCAGATACTCCACACGAAGGTGGAACAAGCTAGAAGGCCTAATGGGATGGAGGGGGAAGGTAGAGGAGTAAGAGAGGAGACTGAGTGAGTAGTACACGTGGCAGTGAGAGGAAGCTGGGTGTAAGTCAGTTGGATGTGTATTTAGATGAAGTGAGGTAGTTAAGCATGTTATAACAGGTCTGACAGACTGAGTGAGGAGGGAAGGGGAGGGTAAAGGGTGAGCCAGAGCCTGCAGAGGGAGGAATGCAATGATCAGATGGTGTGAGGCAGGGTGGCTAGGAGAGGGGAGAGGAAGAGGAGGGTAAAGGGTGAGCCAGAGCCTGCCCTGCAGAGGAACAAATGCAACTTCCTCATCTGCTCTGCAGTTACTGCTCAGGTTTCTGTACCATACAGTAATACTGGTCACACTACTGTTTTGTACACCTTACTTTTGAACTTGTTTGGCATTCTTCTGTCATAGACTACACCTGGCACACTATGCCAGTTTTCTGCAGCCCTTCTGATTCTAGCTTTGACCTCCTCATTCAGACTTCCCTTCTCCTCAACCGCCCCTTCCAAATACTTGAAGCTGTTAACCTGTTCCACTATTCTGCCTTCTTTCTTAATTCTTAGCTACTGATTTCCACTATTTGCTAGCATTGCAACTGTCTTATCTTTATTCAACTTCATCCCATGTGCCTTCAGTTTTGCATGCCATTCCTTATCCTTTGCTGAAGTTCTTGCTCAGATTCTGCCTGTAATGCCACATTGCCTGCATACAGCAGCTTGGTTGATCTGTCTCCATGTCCATCACCAGTATGGACAGCAGTGAGGCCAGAGCTGAACCCTGATGTACACCCACACTCACGGGGAATCCCTCTGTGAGACCGAACAGTGTTCGTACTTGAGTCATTGGGTCCTTTTACACAGCCTGCACTAATCCTACCAATGTTTCTGAGAGCTCATACCAACGCAGAACTGTCTAAATCAGCTTTCTTGCAAGCTTGTCCTATGCTTTCTCAAATCTAGGAATGCCCAGTTTTACTCTTTCTTCATCTCTACCTTCTTCTGCACTATTTATCTTACTCCAAACATTGGGTTGGTTGTACTGCATCCTGATCTGAATCAGAACTATTCAATCCCAACTTAGTTTCTAATGCTCTGCTTATTTATCAGTCACCCTCTCCAGAACGTTCATGCAGTGTTACAGGAGACTGATACCTCTGTACTGCCCACAGAAAATACTGCAAACATTGTTTTTGTAAAGTAATACTTGTGGTATTCCTGACCTTGCATTCTAACTAAACAAGAAATAGTTTAGAAAAGTAAAATTTAACTACTCAAGTAAATAATTATAGCTGTCCTTTTGAGCTCTGATTAAATGTATACTTTGTGGATGAAGTACTTTTCAAAGGGCTCTTAATGTGCCTTTAATCAGTTTGTTTGCCTGAGTCGTAATGCCTGGGTAGGCCCACTGAAATGTCAGCTATCATTTTGCTGATTCGGAAGTATCATTATGTCTCAGTTGCACAACGTCTTGAATATTTTACTGAGATTATAAGTTGGATTCCAAGAAATGATGCTGTGGAAACATTTCTTGAGTTGTTTATTGTTGAATGATTAGATTTGAACAGAGATGTTGCAAAATTTCTTACCTATCGTATAAAACAACTTTAACCACTGTCTTTAAGGAAGACTCACTTTTGAAGGTAACTTCTTGACATCACGTGATTTAATAACAGGCCTGTTCTATGTTCAAATCAGCCGGTAGCAAAGGAGGTGTTGTTTTGTCTGTGTATGCTCTGCAGTAGAGATTATAGGATGCTAACGACAAGAAAAAAGAAAAAAATTTAAGCCATACTTAGCCATTTACCATGGCTCTCAGCAATGTTCTGATATGAAAGGTTGACACATTTTTCACTGGAAACCTGCTATCAGCCATGTTTCTTGCCTTCGTTTTTTTTCTTTTCATGTGTAATCCGTTTTCTTGTCTAACTACCCCCACTATACTTTAAACTACCCCCACTATACTTTAAATGACCCCCACTATACTTTAAACTACCCCCACTATACTTTAAACTATGCCACTATACTTTAAACTACCCCACTATACTTTAGTTTCCTTCATGCCTTTTAATTTCATGAAACATACTCGGTATGTGTTATGGGACCTAACTAATATACATGGAGTGCTCTTCTTCAAGTCCTGAACCTGATGAAACCCTAATAAGAGTCTGTCACTGTTTGAACATATCATTACACTTTGCTGGATTTGCTTGGGCCATAACGGGTGACTGCGTTATAGCCTTGTTGCATTAATCAACGTATATAACTACATGTAGTAATCTACTGCAGATCCCTGTGACAGATATTCAGTCACAGATTACTTAGATTTATTTAGTCTTCATAACGTGCCTTCGTTGAAGGTTGGGCATCAGGTTGGCAACTCGGCACTGTAAAAAATCCACTGCCAATCCTGAGCGGACCGGAGTTCCGCTGTGGCGACCCCTAACAGGGAAAAGCCGAAAGACTATGAAAGAAGATTTAGTCTTCATAAGTTCACTTTCATACATGAGACGGCATGTCTTGGTTATGTTCTTATGTTTTAATACGTTAAGTGGCTTTGCCACTGTGGCTGTTTGTTGCCTTCTTGTTTACATTCTGAATCCTACTTTAGATGGTTACAGGTTCTTTCCTAGACATTATCACCCTTTTGCTCCTCACATGTTTCTTTTTCTTAACTGACCTCTTATATTTTAATTTTTCTCACCCATTGCACCCCTTCATTTTGCAGTGTGTGTGTGTGTGTGTGTGTGTGTGTGTGTGTGTGTGTGTGTATGCGCATGCAAGTAATATATGAATCTATCTACATCTATAACTATCTATCTGTATATATATATATATATATATATAACACACACATATATATATA
>NC_056729.1:1712648333-1712700833 GCF_019279795.1 Protopterus annectens | reverse complement strand
AAACCTGATAGATTTCTTTGAAACGGTCACCAAAGCCATAGATGAGGGTAAGGTGGTTCACAGAGCCTATCTAGATCTCGCCAAGGCTTTCAACACCATCCCCCACTCTGAAATTATAGATAAACTGACTAAACTAGGTATAAATCCCTGTGCCACAAGATGGGTTGTCAACTGGCACACTGACACAACCCACACTATGAAAGTAGCAGACTCTAAATCCAACTTCAGACCAGTGACAAGTGGAGTACCACAGGGTTCAGTCCTAGGACCTCTCCTGTTTGATATCTACTTCTCTGAAGTACAGGCTAACACAGAAGGTCTTTGGCTAACAAAGTTCGCAGATGACTGCAAACTAGGAGCCATAATCAAAACTCCTAATGATGTGGACATCCTACAAAAGGGCCTCACTGAGACAGATGCCTGGTGTCAAAGCCATGGCCTCAAGCTCAATGCCAAACAATGCATTGTCATCCCTTTTGGTAAAAACTCTGTACCCATGAACTACCACATAGCTGGTAGTCTACTTAACACCGAAAGTGTGATAAGAGACCTTGGGACACAGGTGGACAGTAGTCTCTCCTTTGATAATCACATCGCCACAGTAGTCAGGAAATCCTTCTACATGGCACACCTCATCACAAAAGGTTTCTCATCCAGGAAAAAAGAGGTCATTGTTCCCCTCTACTCATCACTCATTAGACCCATTATAGAGTACAACGACGCCCCTTATGGTATGTACCTCACAAGACATCTACAACAACTGGAAATGCCACAGAAATACCTCACAAAGAGGATTATTGGCCTCAAACAGATGCCCTACGCAGACTGCCTAAAAAAACTCCAGCTTTACTCTGTCGCATATCACCTACTCAGAGGCGATCTCTGCCTAACATACAAAGCTATGTCAAATCCAGAGCTGTTGGACATGCTCCACTTAAAAAAATCCCAATCCCTTCAAGCTACATGCTCTAGGGACCTACACCTTGTCACCACAATAAACAGAACATGCTGGAGGGATAGATTCCTGTCCCAGAGACTTTGCATACTCTGGAACAAACTACCTATCTATATCAAATAAAACTCCTCATTAGCACTCTTCAAGAAAAATCTTGATGATTGGATGGGAGATAGGAAATTCACCCCAGGGGTCACTTCTGTGGCTCTGCTTGACAGGGGCACAGGAAAATAATTTTCTTGGGTGGCAAAAGCCAGGGTACCCTTTGGCTAGGCTTATATAGGCCCTAGTGCCAATAGCCTAGTACCTACCAATGAACTTATGAAAAGATCATCAGTTTTGTTTTGCTAGCATTAAGAGCAAGATGGTTGTTTTTCATCCAGGATTCTGTTTTAGAGAAGACTGACTTGAGTATTTAGGAGTAGGTCAGACAGGGTGTAAGCAGAGCAGATGATAGATGAGTCATCTACATATTGGATTATTGATGAGTCAGTGATGACGTGCTGGAAATTGTTAATAAATATATTGAAGAGTAGTGGTCCTAGAACAGAACCTCGAGGGACTTCGGTGGGGGTGTGTAGAAAGGTGGAGGTTGAGGATTTCCATTGAACATCTTGTTGATGTTCAGAGAGGTAGCTTGAGAATCAGGCTAAAGTAGAGGAGGAGAGGTTGAGAGATGAGAGATAATTTAAGCATAGAGGGTGGGAGATGGTGTCAAAAGCCTTGGATAGGTCTAGGAACAGGAAAAATGCAAGTTTACTAGATTCATGAGCTTGATTTATGGTTTTGAGAAAGGATAAGAGGGCAGTCATGGTACTGTGGCCAGGGTGGAATCTGTGCTGAGTAGGGGTAAGAAGGTTATTTTGAGTAAGATATGACATGAGCTGAGTATGGATACATTTCTCCAGGATTTTTGAAAGAGGGAAAAGGATAGCTATAGGTCTGAAGTTGGAGGTGTCAGTATTTTTGCGTCCTTTATGTAGTGGGATGATGTATGCTTGGCACCAGATGGATGGAACATATGCTTCTTGGATGGATCTATTTATTAAGATGGAAATAGGAAGGGCTATACTGTCAACCGATAGTTTTAGGAAGGTTACAGGAAGATTGTCAGGTGCGCTCCAGCTAGATTTTAGTAGGAGTAGTAGTTTTTTTATAGTACATGTGGGGGGAGGGGAATGAGTGGTTGGTGGGGTTGCAGGGGTGGAGGAGTTGATGTTGGGGGTGAGGAAAAGTGGAGGATAGTTTGGCTATGCAATCTATGAAAAAGGAGTTAAATTGAGTTACAATGTTTAGATCAGTAAGGTTTGGGTTTGGGCAGGGGCTCTCTTTGTTACCAGGGTGGATGAGGGAGGAGATGGAGGCCCAGAACATTTTAGGGATGGTGGAGTGGTTGGTTTGAAGTTTGAAATAGTATAATTTACAAACTCTGGTTATAAGTTTTTTTTTTTTATGGAATTATGAAGTTGTTTGAATTCTAGTAGGTAGTTTGGTGATTTTTTTATATAGTTTCCAGGTTTTATCTCTTTGTAGCATGGCAAGTTTGGTTTACTGTTATTCTAACAATGTTCTAAGTTTATAAGAGCAGCATTTAAAGTCTGTCCATATTTTTGTGCCTTTGTCCTCCTCTTATGTCAGGCTTTGTCCAGATTTCTTGTGATAAGCAGTTGAGAGGTATGGTCATTGCAAATGCACAAAAGAATGTCTCGCTCTCCAAGCTGTTCTGGTCTCTCTGAGGGAATAGAAGAAAACAGATCCATCACATAAACATCAATACTCATTGTAGATCCATCACATAAACATTAGTACTCGTTGTAGGTCAGTCATATAAACATCAGTACTCGTTGTAGATCCATAACATAAACATCAGTACTCATTGTAGATCAGTCACATAAACATCAGTACTCATTGTAGATCAGTCACATAAACATCAGTACTCGTGGATCAGTCACATAAACATCAGTACTCGTTGTAGATCAGTCACATAAACATCAGTACTCGTGGATCAGTCACATAAACATCAGTACTCATTGTAGATCAGTCACATAAACATCAGTACTCATTGTAGATCTGTCACATAAACATCAGTACTCGTGGATCAGTTACATAAACATCAGTACTCATTGTAGATCAGTCACATAAACATCAGTACTCATTGTAGATATGTCACATAAACATCAGTACTCGTGGATCAGTCACATAAACATCAATACTCATTGTAGATCAGTCACATCAACATCAGTACTCGTGGATCAGTCACATAAACATCAGTACTCAAGGATCAGTCACATAAACATTAGTACTCATAGATAAGTCACATAAAAATCAGTACTCATGGATCAGTCACATAAACATCAGTACTCATTGTAGATCAGTCACATAAACATCAGTACTCATTGTAGATCAGTCACATAAATATCAGTGCTCGTGGATCAGTCACAAACATCAGTACTAGTTGTAGATCAGTCACATAAACATCAGTACTCATGGATCAGTCACATAAACATCAGTACTCGTTGTAGATCTGTCACATAAACATCAGTACTCGTGGATCAGTCACGTAAACATCAGTACTCGTTGTAGATCAGTCACGTAAACATCAGTACTCATTGTAGATCAGTCACATAAACATCAGTACTCATGCATCAGTCACATAAACATCAGTACTCATTGTAGATTAGTCACATAAACATCAGTACTCATGTTTCAGTCACATAAGCATCAGTACTCCTTGTAGATCAGTCACATAAAAATTAGTACTTGTGGATCAGTCACATAAACATCAGTACCCGTTGTAGATCAGTCACATAAACATCAGTACTCGTGGATCAGTCACATAAACATCAGTACTCATTGTAGATCAGTCACATAAACATCAGTACTCATGGATCAGTCACATAAGCATCAGTACTCCTTGTAGATCAGTCGCATAAAAATTAGTACTTGTGGATCAGTCACATAAACATCAGTACTCGTTGTAGATCAGTCACATAAACATCAGTACTCGTGGATCAGTCACATAAACATCAGTACTCATTGTAGATCAGTCACATAAACATCAGTACTCATGGATCAGTCACATAAACATCAGTACTCGTGGATCAGTCACAAATATCAGTACTCATGCATCAGTCACATAAACATCAGTACTCGTTGTAGATCAGTCACATAAACATCAGTACTCGTAGATCAGTCACATAAACATCAGTGCTTGTTGTAGATCAGTCACATAAACATCAGTACTCATTGTAGATCAGTCACATAAACATCAGTACTCGTTGTAGATCAGTCACATAAACATCAGTACCCATTGTAGATCAGTCACATAAACATTAGTACTTGTGGATTAGTCACATAAACATCAGTACTCATTGTAGATCAGTCACATAAACATCAGTACTAGTTGTAGATCTGTCACATAAACATCAGTACTCGTGGATCAGTCACATAAACATTAGTACCCATTGTAGATCAGTCACTTAAACATTAGTACTTGTGGATCAGTCACAAACATCAGTACTCATTGTAGATCAGTCATATAAACATCAGTACTCATTGTAGATCAGTCACATAAACATCAGTACTCGTGGATCAGTCACATAAACATCAGTACCCATTGTAGATCAGTCACATAAACATTAGTACTTGTGGATCAGTCATATAAACATCAGTACTTATTGTAGATCAGTCACATAAACATCAGTACTAGTTGTAGATCTGTCAAATAAACATCAGTACTCATTGTAGATCAGTCACATAAACATCAGTACTCATTGTAGATCTGTCACATAAACATCACTACTCATGGATCAGTCACATAAACATCAGTACTCATTGTAGATCCATGACATAAACATCAGTACTCATTGTAGATCTGTCACATAAACATCAGTACTCATTGTAGATCAGTCACATAAACATCAGTACTAGTTGTAGATCTGTCAAATAAACATCAGTACTCATTGTAGATCAGTCACATAAACATCAGTACTCATTGTAGATCAGTCACATAAACATCAGTACTCATTGTAGATCTGTCACATAAACATCAGTACTCATTGTATATCTGTCACATAAACATCACTACTCATGGATCAGTCACATAAACATCAGTACTCATTGTAGATCCATGACATAAACATCAGTACTCATTGTAGATCTGTCACATAAACATCAGTACTCATTGTAGATCAGTCACATAAACATCAGTACTAGTTGTAGATCTGTCAAATAAACATCAGTACTCATTGTAGATCAGTCACATAAACATCAGTACTCATTGTATATCAGTCACATAAACATCAGTACTCATTGTAGATCAGTCACATAAACATCAGTACTCATTGTAGATCAGTCACATAAACATCAGTACTCATTGTAGATCTGTCACATAAACATCAGTACTCATTGTAGATCAGTCACATAAACATCAGTACTCATTGTAGATCAGTCACATAAACATCAGTACTCATTGTAGATCTGTCACATAAACATCAGTACTTATTGTAGATCTGTCACATAAACATCACTACTCATGGATCAGTCACATAAACATCAGTACTCATTGTAGATCCATGACATAAACATCAGTACTAGTTGTAGATCTGTCACATAAACATCAGTACTCATTGTAGATCAGTCACATAAACATCAGTACTAGTTGTAGATCTGTCAAATAAACATCAGTACTCATTGTAGATCAGTCACATAAACATCAGTACTCATTGTATATCAGTCACATAAACATCAGTACTCATTGTAGATCAGTCACATAAACATCAGTACTCATTGTAGATCAGTCACATAAACATCAGTACTCATTGTAGATCTGTCACATAAACATCAGTACTCATTGTAGATCAGTCACATAAACATCAGTACTAGTTGTAGATCTGTCAAATAAACATCAGTACTCATTGTAGATCAGTCACATAAACATCAGTACTCATTGTAGATCAGTCACATAAACATCAGTACTCATTGTAGATCAGTCACATAAACATCAGTACTCATTGTAGATCTGTCACATAAACATCAGTACTTATTGTAGATCTGTCACATAAACATCACTACTCATGGATCAGTCACATAAACATCAGTACTCATTGTAGATCCATGACATAAACATCAGTACTCATTGTAGATCTGTCACATAAACATCAGTACTCATTGTAGATCAGTCACATAAACATCAGTACTAGTTGTAGATCAGTCACATAAACATCAGTACTCATTGTAGATCTGTCACATAAACATCAGTACTCATTGTAGATCAGTCACATAAACATCAGTACTAGTTGTAGATCAGTCACATAAACATCAGTACTCATGGATCAGTCACATAAACATCAGTACTCATTGTAGATCAGTCACATAAACATCAGTACTAATGGATCACTCACATAAACATCAGTAATCATTGTAGATCTGTCACGTAAGCATCAGTACTCATTGTAGATCTGTCACATAAACATCAGTACTCATAGATCCTTGAGCCCTTGTAAAAACAGAGTGCACTAAGAAAAAAATACCATATGTTTGTCACACAATCTTCTGATCCATCTTGCTTTAATATTGTTTTCAAATTTCCTTGTTATTCTTTCATTTGTTTTCAGATTCCTAATTTGGCCTCATTGTCACAGGAGGGCTGGTCAATCACAGCAGCAATTAAGCATCGAGCATGAAATTAATGCTGAACAGGCTGTATTCATTTATATTACTTTATACATGTGATGTCTGAGTAAACTCAGTAGGAACAACTGCTCCTTTAGAGGTGCAATGTGGAAGCACTCTCTGGTCAAGTCACTCGCTCGGAGTCACACAGTAGGCAAGGAAAGGTGAAAGGGGTCAAATCCTGTAGCTTTAAGAATAGAAAGCAGTTCACTTTGTGTGTGTGTGTATGTGTGTGTGTGTGTGTGTGTGTGTGTGTGTGTGTGTGTGTGTGTGTGTGTGTGTGTGCATATGCATGCACACACATGTGAGATCAGACACACACACACACACACACACACACACAGTTTTACTTGTGATATGAAAAAATGTGGCCTAATTAACTTTCCCTTAGCATTATATTATTTCCCTTTGTGGTGAGGAACAGATTAACTTTTTCAGCCATAAATTCAAATCTTGCTCGATTGCCATGAAAACCAAAACTTGAGAGTGGTTATTTGTGTGGCACATACATTTTTTCACTGTGATGAAAATGTAATGAGCTCATAGGTTGCTACTAGTTAACAGATGACTAAAGGCTTTTAACCCCAGCTGCTACAGTCCCACTGGTACACCCAACTATTTATTCCTCTGTCACCATAATGTTGTTTACAAACAACTAAGAAATAGGTATACTGTTCTATGACTAAGACATCCACACTGTTTCCAGCTGCCACACAACATTTGTACATTTACATCCTAGTACTTTCTGCTTTACATTCAGTAATGATGGCATGTTAGTTACAGCTCACATTACAGACAGAGCTGAGACCTAAGACATCAGATAAGACATCCCTACTGCTTGTGCCACAGTTCTTCCGAAATGACTTTCATACTCCTTTTGGGAAAGGGTGGAAATGCAGCCATGAGCTTTCTGGTCTATTTAATATCTTCATACAGCAGTGTAATTCGTTGGAAGGACTAAAAGCGTAACGTCTCTTCAGAAGACAGAAAAGCCTCATCCTTTATAAGGATACTGTT
Source organism: Protopterus annectens (assembly GCF_019279795.1). Classification (NCBI taxonomy): domain Eukaryota; kingdom Metazoa; phylum Chordata; order Ceratodontiformes; family Protopteridae; genus Protopterus; species Protopterus annectens. The sequence goes on along the minus strand of NC_056729.1, from coordinate 1,712,693,188 downwards.
GTATCACTCAATGAGTATAAATGCAGTACTCAGTAGGGAAAAGAATCGAGCCAGTATTTCAGAATTTAAAAGTAACATTGTTGCAGTGTAAAGTCCCTGCTGGGAGTGAGAGGAGTCATACAGAAGGGTGGAGGTTTTCTGTTTTTTTTCCCTTGTGTTTAACTTGATCACGCATACTACAGACAATACATTAACATTATCAGAAGATTGCTAAATAAGGGGTCTACACCAGTTGTCATTGCTTTCTGTTGAGCAAAGAATATTACTTCACTTTCAGAAAATTGGTTATCTATATTAAGCACTGAAGGAACAGTATTTCTACTTGATAAACACCTCTCAAATATTGGAAAGATACTTTATATTTTCTTTTTTTTTTTAATTAAATTAACTTCTAATCTTCATTCTGTTTCGTCTTTCTGTATCCTTTCTTTAACTTGCAAACCAACTTGAGGCTGTTTATTGAATTATGTTACCAAGGGAATATATGATCAATACTAGGTAAACAAAGGGAGCCGTAAGATCCCTGGTCACATGATTAACACTAGGTAAACAAAGGGAGCCGTAAGATCCCTGGTCACATGATCAGCACTAGGTAAACAAAGGGAGCTGTAAGATGCCTGGTCACATGATCAATACTAGGTAAACAAAGGGACCTGTAAGATGCCTGGTCACATGATCAATACTAGGTAAACAAAGGGACCCATAACATGCCTGGTCACATGCATATTTAAGCAGCTACCCTTTTTAAACATGGAATAGTGTCCACCTGGCAAATCTAGTGTGGCTGTACGTGATAACCCTGGTGTAAATGTATGTCTACATATCCAGTCATGAGGACTAGCCTTAAGGCGAGCACAAATCCTGCTTTGCTTGACCTACATTGGCAGCTTGATAACCTGTCTCTCCGCTCAGAGATATATTCAAGACAATGCAATGGGGGAGAGTATCCCGGCCATTAGGGGGAGTGATCAGCAGATGCCAGTAATTCAGTTGGGAAGTTTCATCGTTAAGAAATGAAGACTGATACTGTGTGTATAGTCATGGTTGAAGCACTGAAGTACTTTGTGTTGGTATTATTTAACTGTAACTTTGCTACATTGTTAGAACAAAAGATCTTTTTGGAGACGAGATAGCCTTGCAACAGTTTTGCCTCCAGTGAGTCTTGTTGGTGCAGATTTAGATCCCTACTATGGGTGCTAATAGAAATTTGTAAAGAAATAAGAAGTCCAATTATACTGGGGTTTTCATTTCTCTAAAAGTGAGAGACGGGTCACCTTGGAGCAGCTGTTAAGCTAGTGAATATAAAGAGAGTCATGCTAATAGATGCAAGTAGTTGGAAGGATTTAAGGCCTTTAATATTCTTGTTTTGAAATCTTTGTTTTTTTTTTTTTTTTTCCGTTTCCGTGATATGCTTGGATTTGTACATACCAAAGGGGGGTTGTATTCCATGTGGGGTCCGATAATTGAAAAGTACAGTGGTAGGTGAAGACTTTCCCTTGGAAATTAATTGGTCCCACTGGAAAGATTTATTGACTACAGTGAAAACATGATCAAATAAGACAGTGTTGTCCATATAAGTACCCATGTCTCTTATGACCGTGTCTGTCTGAAGAGGAAAACCATTTATAATATATGAGGTGGGGACAATTTATTTTGCCAAATGCTAGCATGCTGTACTTTTTTTGCATTTAGCTTTAAATTATTTTCAGTACATGCGGTGTGTGCATATTGCAGAGCTTGCTGGAGCTGTTTAGTATCAGGGGGTGAGTGGATAATAGTGCCCAGTCCTATTGTTTTGTCTGTCCTTTAGTAACCGGGAAGGTCCGACTGAGCCAATAGCCCATTTTCAGCAGAGGCTTGTGGAGAAGAGCTCCACAACAGATTCAAAGCATTTAAACAATAATTAATGAGAATTACATAAGGGGAATAAAGTCCTGCAACAGATTAAATATTCAGATTTACATAAGGGGAATAAAGTCCTGCAACAGATTAAATATTTAGATTTACATAAGGGGAATAAAGTCCTGCGACAGATTAAATATTCAGATTTACAAAAAGGGAATAAAGTCCTGCAACAGATTAAATATTCAGATTTACATGAAGGGAATAAAGTCCTGCAACAGATTAAATATTTAGATTTACATAAGGGGAATAAAGTCCTGCGACAGATTAAATATTCAGATTTACATAAAGGGAATAAAGTCCTGCAACAGATTAAATATTCAGATTTACATAAGGGGAATAAAGTCCTGCAACAGATTAAATATTTAGATTTACATAAGGGGAATAAAGTCCTGCGACAGATTAAATATTCAGATTTACAAAAAGGGAATAAAGTCCTGCAACAGATTAAATATTCAGATTTACATAAGGGGAATAAAGTCCTGTGACAGATTAAATATTTAGATTTACATAAGGGGAATAAAGTCCTGCGACAGATTAAATATTCAGATTTACATAAAGGGAATAAAGTCCTGCAACAGATTAAATATTCAGATTTACATAAAGGGAATAAAGTCCTGCAACAGATTAAATATTCAGATTTACATAAGGGGAATAAAGTCCTGTGACAGATTAAATATTTAGATTTACATAAGGGGAATAAAGTCCTGCGACAGATTAAATATTCAGATTTACATAAAGGGAATAAAGTCCTGCAACAGATTAAATATTCAGATTTACATAAGGGAATAAAGTCCTGTGACAGATTAAATATTTAGATTTACATAAGGGGAATAAAGTCCTGCGACAGATTAAATATTCAGATTTACATAAAGGGAATAAAGTCCTGCAACAGATTAAATATTCAGATTTACATAAGGGGAATAAAGTCCTGTGACAGATTAAATATTTAGATTTACATAAGGGGAATAAAGTCCTGCGACAGATTAAATATTCAGATTTACATAAGGGGAATAAAGTCCTGTGACAGATTAAATATTTAGATTTACATAAGGGGAATAAAGTCCTGCAACAGATTAAATATTCAGATTTACATAAAGGGAATAAAGTCCTGCAACAGATTAAATATTCAGATTTACATAAGGGGAATAAAGTCCTGCAACAGATTAAATATTTAGATTTACATAAAGGGAATAAAGTCCTGCAACAGATTAAATATTTAGAATGAGTTGGGGAGAAAGGCTCCACAAACACACACAAAAGCATTTTAAAATTGCTGATAAGTAATTACATACGGGGGGGGCCCATAACAGATAAAACACTTTAAAATAGATTAGAGTGTACCTTGTATACAGAGTATAAGGGCTCCTCACGAGAGACTGAAATGCATTTATAGAATATTGCTAGTAGAAATTGTGATCAACAATGTAATATGTATTGCAATTAGCAAGACACTTTGCAGAAGAGGGTAGCCTTTGTCAAGTAAACTAATATATAACTATTCAAAATATTGACTGTATTTCTAATAAGTTTCACTGATAACTACTTGCTGTATTACTGTTATGTCTTTCTACCCTTATTGGTTTTAGTTTACTACATTTAATACTACATATTCTAAGATTTACTTTTGCAATTACACTGATGAACACTCTTAGTAATCCATAGTTACCTGTATGCAAACTCTACAATGCCATTTATATTGATTGTTTTAGACATGCACTGGCCCTAAGGGGCTAGAACCGACTCCATTCACCCTTGCCTAGCTTGGGCTCATTTCCCTACCCACCTCCACTACAGCTACATTTATACTTCCCTAAGCCCACCCACTCTATACCTACAACCAATCATACACGTTTCAGCTTTCCTGTTTGCTCCTCCCTGTTATACATAGCTAAATTATATCATACCACCTTTATTTTGGTCCTTCCCTCCTGACTGTACCCCCCCAATATTCCATTGATCCACTTCTATTTAAACAGCAGTACCTTAATTTACTCTGTTGATCACCCCTTATTAAATTCTTCAAACCTCCTTTTCTCTATTATAACTTCATTATATTATGCTGCCCTTTCACTTAGTATCTCTACTTCTATTACCTCTTCTGGCACATGCCACATCTCATAACAAGCCTTTGTTACCCAACCGCATAGTCACCCGCTGAACAGTACCCCGTAATTCTAAATCATTCCCCTCTCACCCTGCTATAGCACCCAGCTTATACTCTATCACATTTCATACATTCTTTAATTACAGATACACCAAAGAAGAACCCACACTACACACACATAATTTAAAACTAAATATAAATTATTTCACTACATACTCCTCTCATCTAAGCTTGCCCTTGATGTTAGTATACATTCTAATCCTGAATCCTGTCTGCACACGTGCAGATCTATCACCTCGACTACCCCTAATATTCTTCTTCCACTTAACCAAAATAAAAGTCTAATTTTTATGAACTTAAATCTTAGGAACATCTACAAAAACTACTACAGTTACATACCTGTATAGCCTTATGCATCCCTGACATACTAATAGCTGTAGAAAACTATCTAAAACCAGGCACTAAAGACAAGGAACCCCCCCCAGGCTACAACATCATTAGAAATGGCAGACAGCATACAGCAGCTGGTGACATGGCCATGATATACAAAAAACACTTTGAAATCACATCCTACCCTCATCCACCCCAACTTCCCCACTTCTGACATAATTCTGTCTCTCCTGCAAATCATTAAACACAAGAGCATATGCATCACTGCTTTGTGTGTCCCTCATGGAAACAACAGTCCATTAGTAGAAGAAATCCTGTATTGGATCTCACATAATATCAACAGGAAACCATCATTGTACATAATGTTATTATAGACTGCCTACTTATCAACTCGGACTCTCCCACACTCACCATCAGTCTCTTTAGTTTTACCCAAATTATCACCACTGCTACTCGAATAGACAAATGCAATAACAGGGAGTCTTCATTAGACTGGATCTTCACCACCACCCCTAACAAAATGAGTGCTGGCTGCCTGCCCAACACCATCAGTGACCATCTCGTGACCTTTGTCACGAGACAATTGAATCATGCTGACAAATATATCTCAGCTATAATAATGTGCACACACTTTAGTGCTTCAGTAATATCTTCATCAGCTACCTTAACAAACACAGCTGACATATTCTAAAATACTAACTCCTAGATGACGCCATAACTCACTTTAACAAACTGCCGCCTATCAGATGAGATCAAACCAAATCAAATCCAGTTCCACCTCCATAGCTCACAAGAGACACTAGGCAATTCATGCTAATCAGAGATAAAGCTTGGAAAACATGGTCTTCTGACAAAATGCCACAAAATGGTAATATTTTAGACAGCTTAGGAACCTTTCTAAACAAAAAATTCAGATCAGATAAAGCTAGTTTTCTAACCTCAAAGACAACCACCAACAGAACCTTAAGCTTTCCTGAAACATAATCAAAAGATTATTGTACCGAGGCAAAACTATGACTCCTTCACTAACTACCAGCAGTAACTCAGTCCTTGTAGCTACTAAATTCAATACACATTTGATAAACTCTGTCCTCTCCCTACTTTTAACAAACCATCCAAAAGCCTCACTGTCCCAAAACATACTAATTACCACCAAAATGCTTTCTCCCTCAAGCCAGTCACTACCTCTTCTATCAAAAAACACCTCCTAAAACTAAAAAAATTCCACACCAGCTTCTGACAACCTGCCACCAGAATGTCTCAGCTTCACTGCAGATGCCATAGCATACCCTACATCTATAAACTGATCAATTACAGAAAATTATGTCCCTGCCATCTGAAAAAAATCCCACGTCATAGCTCTACATGAGGGAGAGCATCCACTAAACTGTCACGTTATTAACATATAGCCATTCTATCTCCACTCTCGGAAATACTAGAAAAATGCATTCTTTTTCAACTGCTTTCCCATCTTCACAATAACAATCTCCTCTCCAGCATTCAGCACTGTTTCCAACCTCACCACAGCACCACTACTGCTCTACTGAGTTTTACAGAAATCATAAACTCTAACAGAAACACCAGCAGCCTAGTGCCCTTCCTGTTCTTAGATGTATCAAAAGTATTTGACACAGTTTCACACCAACACCTGCCCCATGAACTATTCTCCCTAAGATGCTCCCGTTCATCCCTTAGCTGGTTCCACAGCGATCTCACCAACAGTCGTCAGGCTTGAAAATGGAAATGAGATCCCGCCCCTTTCTGTCTGTCTCTGCTGGCACACCTCAGTGATCTATTCTAGGCACTTACTATTCAACATTTTCACTAATAATCTTCACAAAGCAGTAATAATAATAATAATAATAATAATAATAATAATAATAATAACAATAATAATAATAATAATAACAATAATAATAATAATGATAGTAATAATAATAATAATAACAATAATAATAATAATAATAATAATAATGATAGTAATAATAATAATAATAACAATAATAATAACAATACTAATAATAATAACAATAATAATAATAATAACAATAATAATAATAATGATAGTAATAATAATAATAATAATAATAATAATAATAATAACAATAATAATAATAATAACAATAATAATAATAATAATAATAATAATAATAATAATAATAATAATAATAATAATAATAACAATAATAATAATAATAATAATAATAATAATAATTCTGTCAGAAGTCTCCATAGTACAATACACAGACAATGCCATGCTCAAATGCTCTGTACCAAGTCTACCGCTACACCACAAGATGACCCAGGAGTCCTTTTCCTCAGCTGAGGCCTGGCTACATCACTGTCAACTACTTTAAAATGTTATAAAAACAAACAAATGCCATTTTTACCCACATTTTTGTCAGCACAAAAACAATCCTTCAGTATCATATCAGCAAATAATACCTCAATTGAAACAGTTCCAACACAAAACTTCCTGGTGACTTAAGTAATAATAACTTAAAATATGATCAACACATCACTCAAGCCATCAACTCACCAAAAGTTGAGCTTCTTCTACAGAAACAAACAAAAAAAACAAACAAACAAATCAAATGAGGAAGCAATAAGCCTGCTCAACCAAGAAACCAAGTCACTAAAATTCAAAAAAGAAGAGCCAGCCAAGCGGACAGGTAGCAATAACTTTAATAAAAATGTTGCAGCATTAAAATATTAAAACTACAAGAAATAAAAGCAAAATACAAAAATGATGAGCGCTTTCACACTAGAACAAGGTGCTACATCAGATCCAAACACAAACCCTCCATTCCCCTGTCCCTAAGGCAGCGGTTGGTCTTTCCTACACAGTAACTACTATAAGTTTCACAAATTGCAAGGTACACAACATTTGAGAGCCTGTTCACTGCATTTCCTGTGTTGCACTTAATTTAAAATCGTTTTTTTCTCTAAAAACTGCATTTTACCTGATTTTGGCCTAGCACTCAAGTGTGGGGTCATTTATTGCACTGTTGTGATTATTTTGCTGCTTGTGTATCTCTGCTACATTTAAACTACAACAAAAAGAAAAAAAAAAATCTTGCTTTTTTCCCACTTTCTGAAAGTTAAGAAAATTCAGTTACAGATTTGCTGTTGTGAACTGTTTGGAAGTTTCTAGAAGGCCAGTGCTTGCTTGGGCTAAAGGGAAGTCTCTGTGTTCACCAGTGGGAGTGGTTAACACTGAACAGACTGCCTGTCCCTGGAGGAGTGGTTACTACCTAGAAGCTGTAGTTTTATTGGCCGTTTTGGGTCAATTCTAAACTCCTTGATCTCTCTCTCTTAAAACCCTACAACTGTCTTTTTGCATGGTTTTGCGCACTGAGCAGCGTCGGGCAGCGCCGCCTAAACAGGTTTAAACTATTCCAGGCTCCACAAAGTCTGCTCTTCACTTTTTCCCTTAGAACTGTTCAAACTATCAAAGTAATCACTCTATTCTCTTTCTAAAGCCCTGCACTTGCTCAGCTCTTATAAGGAAACACTAACTAAAGCACTACACCCTCCTTGACTTCTCATAAGTATTAGGCTCCCAATTGGTCCTTCCTGATCAAGTGAAAAATCAGTTCCCTTCCCTAATCTGATCAGTAAAAAAACAGTTCCCTATACTAATCTGGTATGTCCAAGGGTCAGTTTCAAGGTTACTCTCCAGTCCAGCTAGTGAATCTGGGAATTTTGAGGCAATGTTACAATTGCCTTATATACACAGACAACCCTCTCCTCCTTCCAACAAACTCTAATACACGTGAATGCAGTTACACAGCCAAACTGGAGGCAGAGCTCTCTCAACCCAAGACTGGCACAGTCAGTCAGGAGGAAAAGGTAACAACCCACACCACAAATCCAGTCTCACACAGACCTATTGCATCTGCACACCCAACACATAAACACACAAAAACATACTCGGAGGCTCTAAATAAAAATCTGTCTAAACAGCAAAGACCTCCTAAGCAGATATCCAAGCAACAGCCACCCCTCAACAATACCCATGAATCACATATCTCACAAAATCAGTGTGCCTCACAGTCACAGCCCTTAAGGCCAAACAACACACCAAATGCACTTGTTATAGGGGACTCCATTGTCCGGCACACTGACATCCCTCTCACCAGACTGAACAAGGAGAAGGTCACTGTAAGCTGCCTGTCGGGTGCCAGGATCCGCCACATAACACAAGCACTCAGGTCACTCCAAAGCAAGTACAAGTATGACTCCGTCATTATCCATGCTGGTGTGAATGACCTGAGACGTACCTCCCTGGACTACATGAAAAGAGACATAGAGGAGCTCTCTGACCATGTAGCCCAGGCTGGTATGACTCTGACCTTGAGTAGCATCTTGCCCTCACCAAGAATGATGCCACAGTATAAAGACAAAATGATCAGTTTCAACAATTGGCTAAAGTATTGGTGTCATTCAAAGGGGATTGAGTGTCTGTCAGCCTGGGATGACATGCTCGACAAGCCACGTTGCTTCGCTAGGGACGGCTTGCACCTGTCACCCTTAGGCTTTCGTATACTGGCCAAGGCTCTTACCACCCACATAGTGCCTTTTTTAGGCAAGGCTCAAAGGACAAACCCACCTCCATAGACAACCCAAGGATAAAAAAACTAAAGGTAATGCTACTCAATGCCAGAAGTCTAAATCTCAAGATGCACGCACTCGAGGCTCTCCTCAGTATGGAGAAAATCGATGTCTGTGCAGTAACAGAAACCTGGTTCAACGCTCCTGAGAGCACCCCAGCACTACCAGGTTATAACTCATACCATGCGTTTCGGCCCCAAAACTCAGACCGAAGCACAAAAGGAGGGGGAGTATCTATATTCATCAAAGATACCTACACCTCCAGGTTAGTGGCACTGCACGAAGCATCAGAAACCATCCATGTGCAACTAACAGCGGGCAAAACTGCCTTTCAGTTTGTAGCCTGCTACAGAACACCCTCCCTATTACAGGAACCCCACTTGGCATTCCTGAGAACACTGGAGAATATGAAGGTCTCTCCAAACACTATGTTACTGGGTGACTTCAACTACCCAAGCATTGACTGGGAAAACTACTCAAACCCAATCACCCTCGCCCAACGGTTCCTTAAATTTATAAACTCTAATGCAATGGAACAACTGGTCACCACTCCCACAAGAGGGAACAACATAATGGACCTAGTCATCACCAATATGGGGACTCTATGTTCCACACCAGAGGTAAACCCCTCATTGGTAAGATCAGACCATAAACAAACACATCCATATCCCATCCCCACCCCCAGCCAAGGAAATCACTGTAAAGAATTTCTCAAAAGCCAACTTTGCACTTCTCCAGACTGAGGTGGAATCCTTCAAAGCCCATGGGCCAGAGGATAATACAGCCCAATCCGCAGAATCCTTTACAAATGCATTCTATGAGCACCTGCAGGAATGCATGGATCGTGCTATCCCAAATAAAACCAAGACTCACTCCTCCAAAAACAGGAGACCGGTCTGGTGGACCCCAGCCATAAATAAGCTATACACCAGAAGGAGGAAGCTACGACATGACAGAGCAAAATCCCAAAAAGGGAAGGCATCTCTAATCAGTATTAGCAAGAAACTTCAATCCCTCATAAAATCATCAAAGGCCAGCTTCGAAAGAAAAATTGCCCTAGACACTAAAGATAATCACAAGGCCTTCTTTAGTTATGTCAGGAACATGGGCGGAAACTCCCAGATATGCTCTGAATTGTTGCATAACGGTACAAAATATACCGAACCTACAGACATAGCCAACATCCTGGCAGACAGATTCAGCGCAAACTCCCCCCCAAAGGAGCAAATGCCTATCCCAACTGAATGTAACCTCCCTGACATCACAGATGCACAGGTGAAAGCTGCCCTCTCCATGGTGTCCCAGGCTGTGTCTTACACGAGCTCCAAGAAGAACTGAACCCTCACATTAAGTCACTGTTCAAACTTAGCCTTACTACAGGATATGTACCCAAACAATGGCATACAGCTACAGTGGTCCCACTCCACAAAGGTGGTGCCACAACGGACCCCGGAAACTATCGCCCCATAAGCCTGACTAGTCTGGTCTGTAAAGCTGTGGAGTGTATTATCATGGAACTCATAAACAAAGACATTGGGAGCCTCCAGACACTGGACCCTACCCAATTCGGCTTTGTTAAGGGCAGATCTTGCCTCTTAAACCTAGTTGATTTCTTTGAAACAGTTACCAAAGCCATAGATGAGGGCAAGGTAGTCCACACAGCCTACCTGGACCTCACAAAAGCCTTTGACTCAAAACCCCACTTGGGCATCATAAATAAGCTTACCAGCTTAAATATCAACCCCTATTTCACAATATGGGTTGCAAACTGGCTCAGAGATAGAACCCACATGGTCAGAATCGCAGGTGCCATGTCCAAATCCAAACCAGTTACAAGTGGCGTCCCACAGGGCTCAGTTCTGGGACCTCTCTTGTTCGGTATATCCTTCTCTGAGGTTCAGGCTAACATGGGGGGATTATGGCTGACAAAGTTCGCAGATGACTGCAAACTGGGGGCCATAATCGAATCTCCAGCTGACACAAGCATCCTCCAAAAGGGTCTCACAGAGACGGATGCTTGGTGCCAGAGCCACGGCCTCAAGCTAAATGCTAAAAAGTGCATAGTCATCCCCTTTGGGAAAAACAAGGTGCCCACAAATTAGCACATAGGTGGTAATCCATTAAGTATGGAAGAAGTAATTAGAGATTTGGGGACCAACGTAGATAGTAATCTCTCCTTTGATAATGATGTTGCCAAAGTGGTTAGAAAGACCTTCTATATAGCCCACCTTATCACGAAAAGGTTTGCATCTAGATCAAGAGAGGTCATTGTGCCCCTCTACTCATCACTCATCACGCCCATAATTGAATACAATGCCCCTTTTGGGATGTACCTTACCCGACACCTGCAGCAACTGGAGAGACCCCAAAAGTACCTCACCAAGAGGATCATGGGCTACAAACAGATGTCCTATGCAGCTCGGCTAAAGAAACTCCAGCTCTACTCAGTTGCTTACCGCCTATTCAGAGGCGATCTATTCCTGACGTACAAAGCCATGTCAAACCCAGAATTAATGGACATGCTCCACCTCAAAAAATCCAAGTCCCTTAGAGCTACACGCTCCAGGGACCTAAACCTCAGCACAAAAATAAATAGGACATGCTGGAGGGACAGATTCATTTCCCAGAGGCTCCCCTTACTCTGGAATAGAATCCCAATTCATGTTAGACATAGCCCCTTGCAGACCCTCTTCAAGCGAAATCTGGACGTGTGGATGGGAAATCGCAAATTCACCCCTGGGATCTCTCCTGTGTCCCTGCTAGACAGAGGCATAGTAAACTAATCTTAAAAGGGTACCTTCTGTGACCTACTTTACAGAGACACAGTAGGCTAATCTAATAGGGAGGCGGAAGCCAAATACACTCTGGCTAGGCTTATAAATGCCCTAGGGCAGATAGCCTAGTATCTACCTATGAACCTATACAGTCTGCACAAAAATCAAATTTAAACAACTGTCCAGTATCTGGATGGATAAAACTATCTCCTTCCTTAATATAGCTACAAATATTACATCCTCCACAATGAACCGTCACTTTTTGATCCGACACAGCCATATTTTTCCTGCCATCAGTCAAAGGCTTATAGTGCTGAATTCGCTTAATTGTACAATAGTTCTTAAAAGAAAACTGAGGCTCACCCCCAAATATAGCCTTACGTTTAACATCAGACATGAGTATCCCTAATGCTTTCCAATAATGGCACAAACAGAACACACATTGTTCAAATACGTCAAACACATCTTTAAACTGTCAACCTTGACATCCTGCCCTCTTTATTCAGAAAGTTTGGTCTAGACCTAGTGTGCCGGAAAGACAAAACTTCATCCTGTGCCTGAGATATCTCAAAATCACAATAACCCCTCCAGCGAAAATCTCTAGAAGGGGCATCAAAAGAAGAATACATCTGACTATCCATATTATGTAATCTGGCATTCCTAAAAAACTGACTTTTCAAAACATTCTTCTTCAGTTATTTAGGATGCATGTAACAAGTTATTCTTACACATTTTCTTCTGTATCGATGTCACAATGCTTCCCATGGTCTTAGTAATACATACATCTGAAAAATCAGTGTCACTCGGGGGATACTTGAAAGCAAATTCAAAAAACTAGTTGTATCCTGCAAATAATCAATATAATTATACAAAGATTCCACTGATCCACCCCAAACAAAGAAAATGTCATCCACAAAACAAACATAATGTAAAAGTGAACTCTGAAAAGTATTCCTTGTATTAAAGACATACTCAGATTCCCAATAGGCAAGCACTATGTTTGTGTAACTATTTGCACACACGGTGCCCATTGCTACACTCCTTTACTAAAAAGTTCATATGTATCGTCTTCACATAACTTGTTAAACACTTCAGCCAGAGGCGGATTAACAGGTACATATCTACTATTCTTCTTAAACATCATAGTAGAAGCTGTCTCATTCCCATACATTAATCTCCAGATAATGTTACGAGTAAACAACTTTATATCCAATAAAGCATCACACAAACTTGACCCTCTAGCCGATATAAAAGACAAACCAAGGTTCAATACCTCTCATTGCTCTACAGAAAACAAACCCTTTCTCACTGACTACGCTAGGAATTCTTAAGCAACATCTTAGTGTCTCCTTTCACTTCTTTATGCAGCACCGAGATCCTCATCACTCCACCTTAAAAAATAAACTAAATGTTTGCTGCAATAAAATAGCTACATTTGCAACCAATTTACCAAACCATTCACTTGTTGCACATGTAAGTCAAATTTCAAGTTATTATCAATTGTCCTGCCTAGTCATTTCCTGTGGGGGATGACTTTCATAGGGGTATTATTAGAAGGTGTTAATTACAATTTTTTGAGGTGTTTTAGGGCTTTTGGAAACAATAATAGCAACTTTGTTTTTTTTTTTTTTTTTGATTGAGTAGAAGCTGGGAGTTATTGAGCCAGCTTTCAACTGAGGAAAGTGACTCTTGGGTGATATGTAGTATAGTAATTGGGTTACTAGCAATACTGATGAAAGTGGAGTTGTCTGCATATTGTATGTTGTTTGCTTGACACCTGGCAGTATTGTAGTTTGGCTAAAAAAAACTTTCTAAGAAGATTTCCTGACTGCATAAAATCATTTGTATTCAGTTTAACTTTTATTAGTGGTGTTTGTATTACCTGAAAATTTTATAGGTTAACTTTACTGTTGTTAGAAGAAGTTTATTTCTATAAAGTAAAGAAAATATATGTTATACTTGCATAACAAGGTAAACTAGAGAGTTAGTATTGTGGGGGGGGGGGGGTTATGTGCTCTTCTAATGGGAAGGTAACTAATAGGCAGATTATCCACTGTTGACCAGGTTAGTTCCATTAGGCTAGTAGCCTGTTTTCACGAGAGACCTGAGGTAGTATTTATACTATTAGGGAAAAATTTACTAGGGCACTGGGGAAGTTCCCCCTAGTCTTTTTGGTAGGTGCCATGGGGTCTTTTATAACCACCTGAGCTAACACCCACTCAGTCAGCTGGGGCCTCGGTGTAATGTCTCATCCGAAGGATGCACTCAGGAGTGCAAAGGGTACTATTAACTGGAATTCTTTTAGGCAGCATTATCTAACATTTATAGGTTAAGTTCAATATTGATGGGAAGTAGATTCTTTGTATGCAGGGAAAATATGTTTTATAGCTGCATAATTAGGCAAGCTATAGAGGCAGCAAATGTATGCTTGGGAGGGCTGATGCACCATTAATGGGGAGTAACAAACAGGTAGATTACATATGAAATTGGCACTAAGTTAAACTGGGACCAGAGTTAAGGAGTTGGTGCTATACCCCAATTCACAAGTGCATACCTGTAGCAGTCAGTACAGCAATAGGTCAGACACCAATAAAATTATTTGACAGGACTTATGATTATTTGTAGCAGTTATTTAAAAACAATAACATAAAATGACTCAATGCAGACTGAAATCTTGTTTATCCTAACTGAAGGTGCCCTTTTTTCTTTTAGTTTTCTTAGACACTGTCCTCACAGTTGGAGTCAATCCACATTAGAAGGGAGAGATGTGGTTGCTTGACAGCTGGGAGCTAACACAAACCATTATAGGGCTGCTAATGCAGTCAACAGCCAAGTCAGTCAACCTCTCTTCTGGATATTGGCTTTGATATCTGGAAAATAAATGCCAAACAGAAGAGGGTTCAGCAGTAATCACTACAGTACATCAGTAGTTGCAGTTTTACATTTAGACAGGAGAGTGGCAGTATATAATCAAGGCAAACTGGGCAGCTGTCCAGGGCCCACAGCTTCATAGAATTCATAGATTAGTACTAGGCTAAGTGCCCTTGCGAGCCATTGTAAGCCTAGCCAATTAGTCCTTGTGAGACTCAAACCCTGCACCTTGTGTTTGTAAGGCAAACACCTTAACCATTAAGCCATCCTCCCATGGATCTATGACCAGACAATAAAGCAATTTGATTTATTTGTGCATCCAAAGCGACCCTGGAATAGGAAAAGACTCCCTCTTTTCCATTAGCTGCTCCCTCCTCCGACATAAGTAGCAGCTTCTTCCTCCCACAACCCCCCCCCCCGTATAGTCAATAGCGGCAGAAAGGAGCAGTAGTAGCAGTAGTAGCAGGAAGCATGAGCATTTGCAATAGCTGATCCAATGTAACTAGCAGCTATTAGTCTGTAAGTGTGATGGCTGCGATTCACGCACTGAATGTGCAGATTGGCACATGCTTTGGGGTTGAACTCATTCTCAGTTGCATTGAATTAATCATCAAGCATCAGTGATCTCGACTGCTATGAAAGAGTCTTGTGCACGTAAAATGAGGTGTGTTCTTGAATGTTGTGAAAGCATCTGTGTGTGTGTGTGTGTGTGTGTGTGTGTGTGTGTGTGTGTGTGTGTGTGTGTGTGTGTGTGTGTGCGTGTGTGTGTGTGTGCGCGCGCACGTGTGTGCATGTGCGTGGTCAGTACTAGCCATATGGTGTGTATAGTTAGACCGTGTTATAGTTAGTCCGATGATGTGTGTGCTTTTTCTGCAGAATAAAAAGTCCTTAAAATACAGATAATTATATTTATACCACAATTGTTGTGTTGTTAAATGCCTTCCTCAGACTCGTAAAGAAGACAAATGGATGTAGAAAGAATGAAACTCTGTGTCTTTCACTACCGGAAGCATCTCATTAAGAGCTTAGAGCCTTAATCCAATCCACTGCAATAACTGTCACACCTTTGCTCACTTCTTCATTTTCTGAAAAATCATTGAAGGTGAAAAGTCACAGAAGTTCAACAGTCAGTGATTAATATCAGTCCTTAGTCTCATAGTGTTTGTGTTTCACAAAATGCATGTTGATGCAAAACCTGCTCTTCTGTTAACTTTTAAGTTAAATAGTTTGTCTCATATCTGTCTCCATTTTTGCAGAACATCTGTATTTGTCTCATGCTTGTTAACGTCTTTTTTTTCCCCTGGTAAATTGCTATGCAGTATAATCAATGCCAATCGTTATAGTTTCATAGTTTTTGTTGCTCAGAAAATACATGCCATGTAACACATATTGTTCTGCTAACTCTTTAAATGATATGTAGTTGTCTGCACTTACAGCTATGAGATATTAATGCACTATGTGATTTTGAGCAAATTGTAGTTAATGGTCATATCTGTATGTTGTATAAATATTTGGTTCCTGCATCCCACTATTCCACTTTTAACTTATGAATTAGCATAAGGGGTTAATGCTGCTATTTCTTTTGTCAAGGGTGGGGGGTTCAAATCCTTCCCCTCTCTTTTTACTTTAGTCTGGCAGTTGGTACAGATGATTAAGGCTGTGAGCTGTAGTCCCTGTTGTAGAGTTTGTTACCCTCAGTCCTCATTTACAAGTGTGGGACCTTCAACAAGTCATTTAACCAGACATTGCTTTTGGGCAAACAGAAATTTGCGCTAGGCTCCTTAATAGTCCCCTGGATTGCAAGTCTAGTAACCACCAGAGTAGTTCTGTTCTAAAGGAAGAAAACTGACTGTAGTAAACAGGAGCACAATTATATGGGCAACATTCTTTGGTTATTACCTTTGGTTTCTGTATTTTGTTGAATATTCACATTGTGATTATTATTTAGCTGTGAATAAATTCGACAGGATGATGTCTTTGCATTCAATGCTGATATTTTACCTATGAATAATTTTTTATTTTACCATATTTTTTCAAGCAAGCAGATGTGAAATGCACTGTGTTTGGGTTATAGTAGTTTGTCTACCACTTAGCACAGATGAGTAAGACTATATGTTGTTAAAGAGATGCTTCTTGTAGTACAGGGTTTGATTCCTGAAAAGGGAGCCCAGTGGACTGTCCCAGACTGTTAGCAAATGTGTTACACATCGTCTTTTGAATTCCTGCACCCTTCACATAGCTGCTAATTTAGTACTTCATTATGCTAATTTAGTACTTCATTTTATGCTATTTGATTATAAATCCCAACACTCTGTCTTGTAGTTTAATGGGATGCTAGATGCATTTCACTATGTGAAGGGAAGAAAACTTTATTGTTTCTCATGCTAAGTCTATTTCCAATGTGATAGTACTTTTCTTTGTTTAGAAAGTGCCTGTCAGTGTTGTTATTGTAAAATCTGAAACAAAAGTTTTAACTGAAATTCAAATCTCTGTGATAATTGTAAAAGTAAAAAAAAAATGTACACTGAGAGCTCTGAGCAGTGTTTTATAGTAGCTGGAGAGAGACAGCCAAATAATGAGATATCGGTATGGTTGGCGGGGGCATGGATTCTTACCCTACGTAGGGCACTGTTTGACCAGCATCTGGCTCTGCTGACACTGGAGGCTCCCTGTTGAAATGTTGGAATCATACTGCCAAGTGTCAACAGACTGAAAAAAAAAAAGATCACAAGTCCAGGAGAAGAGCAAATCTTGAACATCACTTTTCTCCTACAAACTTCTTTTTTGCAGTGGGCTGAAACCCTGCCACACACCCTGAAATTTGCTTTACATAAATATGCATTAGTGCTGCATACCTCAGAGAAGAGGGAATATTCTGGGAAATGGCAGACTTGGTGTGTGTGTGTGTGTGTGTGTATATATATATATATATATATATGTGTGTGTGTGTGTGTGTGTGTGTGTGTGTGTGTGTGTGTGTGTGTGTGCGTGTGTGTGTGTGTTCATTGTTTATAAAGTGGCTGTAATTGACGGATATAGATTTTGGTGGATGATAATGACAGCAGTTTGGCTGTCCTTTATGGTTGAAATGTTCTGAAATTGGTATTTTTGTCATTAGTGTTTAAAACATTTTGCTTCAGTGCCTACTAGAAAACTGTTCAAAACTACAAATTTAAAACATACTCTAACAAATGTTGCTGTATTAATCAAGAAATTAATCAAGAAATATGATTTAAAACAATCAGGAAGGTGAATCCAAAAAAAAAAAACATGCATGCATTTATGTGGGAGGCCCATGGTTTGAAAACCACCTGAAGCTCAAGGTAGACTCAATCCTTCAATGAGACAGGATACAGCAACTTTTAGAATGTGGCTCTATTAAATCCTACTGAGCCAACTGCCCATGTCTAGGACCAGGCCAGAAATAAAAGTTGGACCTTACAAATCTAGGTTCCATTCCAGACCAACCAGGTAACTTAAGCATTGCTTTGTTTTGTTTTGTTTTGTTTTTGGGGAAGCAGGAAGCAGGAAACAGAAAACCTACATAACTATGGGGAGAAGAGGTTTGCTGGACTCAAACAGTAACAACGGGTTGTGATTGAACCCTGGATCTTGGATCTGAGAGGAAGAAGCATTAACCACTACATTAGTTCACTGATTGAATGGTAATCTGTGAATTTAGGCCAAGCAGTGCCTTTGCCCACCATATAAATGGTTTAGTCTCTGTCTAGCTCTTAAGTTCTTCTTGATCCTTCAGAGCAATTTAATCTTGCATTTATGACCACACAAAATACTTGCAAACTGTACTGTCACAAGAAGTTTGTCCCTGTCTCATTCTGACTAAATCCTCTTAGGCCATCCTCTGTCAATTTTCTAAATCTCTTGACCTGGTGAGGACCATGGTGGTAGAAGCTGAGCAGATCAGACTTAGCTATCTCCACCAACCATCTCTAGTTTGTTCTGCAGGATTCCTAGGTATTCCAAGGCAAGCCCAGAGCCTTCTTCCAAAGGACCATGCCTGATATACCTCTACAGGTTAAAACCAAGCCACTTCATCCGAATTCTCTTCACCTAGAGGAACCCTAGCTGTACACAGATCAAGCTACCTATTTATCCATCTGTATAGCTATCTACCTGCCTACTTATCACTTTATTAAATGGCATAAAGAGCTGACCACACAGAGGAACAATAGCTGTACTCTTACATCCTTCTTGATTGTAAAACTCCCAATTGTATCATAAATACAGAGCCAAGCTGCCCTGAAAAGCAGCATCATTTCTGCCAGTTGTGTCTTTGAGGTTTCATTTGAGTCACTAGCAATGATTGGTGAGGTGGGTGTCTTGGTAAACTGAAAGCTTCATACCTTGACTTAGGTTCATAGGTTCATAGATTCATACTAAGCTAACTGCCCTTGCGAGCCATTTTAAGTCTAGCCAATTATCCTTTGTGAGACTCAAACCCTGTACCTTGTGTTTGTAAGGCAAACACCTTAACCATTAGGCCACCCTCCCAACCCTTAGCTCTTTCTTTACCACTAGTATTGTATAACACATACAGGACTATTCCTGCAAGACCCATCCTCTCATCAGCCTCCCACTCCCCTTATATTAATTTATGAACATGTGAACAAGGACCCAAGATACTGAAAGTCCCCTACCTGTTGTAGCTGTTTCCGCCCTCACCTATAGAGTAACCACTGTTTTGATGCAGAGAACCAAGGCATGTAAATTGGAGGTACTGATTTTTCTTCCAGCTACTTTAGACTGGGCAGTAGACCACTCTAGAGAATGCCAGAAATCACAGCCATTTAAGGCTAATTGGACATTACCATCTGCAGACAACAGGCTGTAAAACTCATGTCCCAGACAGGAATTTGTATTGCTGAGTAGGTCACCAAAGTGGGGATATGAGTAATAGAAATGAAACCTCTTTGTTGTTTATGCCTATTCATCTATCAGTTATTTGAAGTGTTTGGCTTTCTTAAATACAGTGGATGTGGTGCTTAATAGGATACAGTCCACTCCTGCCATACCTCTCAACCTCTTAACACAAGAAATCTGGACAAAGGCAAAAATAATGGGGGACATAGACCCAAAAATAGGGACAGATTTTAAATATTACTCCTACAAACTTAGAAAGTTATTAGAATATGTTTTACATTGGCATGCATTTTCTGAAGTGACACCTAGCTCTCACAGTTCATTACTATTTCCTAACTACAACAACCAATGCTTTTCTGTCAGTGATACCTAACTCTAACAGTTCTTTACTGCTTCCTAACTACAACCAATGCTTTTCTGTCAGTGATACCTAACTCTAACAGTTCTTTACTGCTTCCTAACTACAACAACCAATGCTTTTCTGTCAGTGATACCTAACTCTAACAGTTCTTTACTGCTTCCTAACTACAACAACCAATGCTTTTCTGTCAGTGATACCTAACTCTAACAGTTCTTAACTGTTTCCTAACTACAACAACCAATGCTTTTCTGTCAGTGATACCTAACTCTAACAGTTCTTTACTGCTTCCTAACTACAACAACCAATGCTTTTCTGTCAGTGATACCTAACTCTTAACAGTTCTTTACTGCTTCCTAACTACAACAACCAATGCTTTTCTGTCAGTGATACCTAACTCTTAACAGTTCTTTACTGCTTCCTAACTACAACAACCAATGTTTTTCTGTCAGTGATACCTAACTCTAACAGTTCTTTACTGCTTCCTAACTACAACAACCAATGCATTCTTTGTTAGGGGTCTCTCACTGTGGAACTCACTCCTTGCCAGAATCAGACTGGCTTCTTCTTTCACCTCAGGCTATTCTTCTTACAAAAGGCTAAATGTTGCTGTATGGATTCTGTTACTAAGACAACTTAATTTTATCCCACATGGTTCACAATTCCATGCATGACTGACCCCTTACTGTCATCTTAAACAGTATTTTTCTGGTGTTCCTGCTCGTTGATGGCATTACATCTGTATATACTTTGTATCAAATAAACCTAATGCCATCATCATCATCATCATCATGTTCCCATTTTTTACATGGAGCCATGGGGTCACACCAACTAATGACACCTCTCAATTCAGTGACACTCTCATACCTACTTCAACAGTTGAGCTTCACTTTCCAAAATCCTTCATAATTTAATCCATTTTTTGACTGTTCATCCTCATCTTCTCTTGTATTCTTACTGTCTCTCCCAAATCACATTCATGAAATCTTCTTCTGCTTTCCTGAGCTTGTGTCTGAATATCTGTTTTCCTTGACCTTCTCTGCAATTGGAGTAACTTTGGCTTCTGATCCAATATCCATGTTTTCCTAATCTAGAGCCTACTGTGTTTTTCAGATGATATCTGTAGTCGTTGTTACACATGCTTCTTACCCCAACAGGCACCTTCTAGAACCTTCTGTGTTGCTGCTGCCCATGACCTTTGTTTATTTTTTGGTAAATTCCATTGGCATACCTCTAGCATTCAACTAGAGTGACTGGATTGAACCCAGTACCTTCCATCCATGGGGCAAAAATATCTCCTAATGTTTTTGGAAAGTAAGACATTAGTCAACATGACCAAATCACCTAGAGCCATATTTTTACACCATCGAGTGGCTAGACCTGCCACGGTGCACAGTCTGTGATCCATGTTCTCCTGTCTTGAAGATACTGTGCACCACAATAGATGGCCAAAGTGGTTGGTCTGTAATGGTCCTTTCCCATAGGGCACCATCAAATGTTTGTGCTGCTGCCCACAGCTCCATTCTTACGTGAGTTAGAGATTGTAACACTCAGCATATTTTTTGGAGGTGGAAGAGACCCCACAGAGACACAAGGAGAACAGTCAACTCCGAACAGGCATTGATTGGCATTTGGCAATCAAGATTGAACCTTCTGCATGGGAAGCAAAGACCTTCACCATTTGCCAGCTGTGCATTCAATAGGGAGGGATGGCGACTAGTGACATGAGACCTCGACACTATGTAGAAAATGGGAAAAGGGGGACGATAACGATGATGATGATGTCTTTAGAAGGTGAGAGGAACCCCACACTGGCACAAGGAGAACATACAAACTGCACACAGACAGTGAGCAGAGGTCAGGATCCAAACCCTGGACTGTGTCGACATTTGTGAGCTGAAGATTGCAACCGCTGTGCCACAATGTCAAATACAGCCATTGTAAACGTAACGTGGACTTTGTTCCTGTGACATGGTCATGTTTACACAAAGGCCTGTTGATCCTGTTCACCTATGTATTAATAAATGAAAAATATATACAAACGTGTTGCAAAATGGTTTCTTCACTATAGGATGCAATTGGTAAATCCTGCTACTAGCTATTCATTTCCAGCTCAGGTGTTTATGTCTGGGAGTAATTTGTGTGACTTTCTTGAAAGAAAGACTAACTGAGTGTGTGAGTTCCTCTCGTGATGACTGGCAGACTTGAAGACCTTTGAACCATTCTCTGTCTTTTCAAAATGCTATCAGGTTTGCAGACATTCAGTCCCCTTCGCATTTCCATTCCTTAGAGCTCTACATTTATATTTTGTGTTCATATATATAAATCTCCATTGTACTTATCACCTCTACATATATATGAATTGAATCTGACCAACAGTTACAAATAAATATTATATTACCTTTGGTTTCTCATCTGTAAAGCTACTTCTGTGACAAATCTTTGTTATGCCTGCCTTATAGCTACTTCTCTTACTTGCTTTGTTGTTTTGCTCTGTGCTTTATAACTGGTCATTTTACTTGTAATGTACTTCCCAGGCTGCTTTGCAGATCAGCCCCACCCCGTGCACTGGTTAATCAACATAAACAATAATACATGAAACAGAATAGGTGCTATTTTTTGCACAAATAACAAAACATTTCTGGGAAATGTTCTGCTTCGACCTTCCTCTAATGTGTTATTGTCAGAAATCAGCTGCAACAACAGGATGGACACAATTATTCTCTGCACAAGTGTTGACAGCCTCAGAAACTGTTCATTGAAAGAGACAGTAATGAAAAACTGATGAGAAATTACTCCAGACTCCCTATCTACTCCTACTAGGATTCTTAAAAAATCAATTTCAAAGGAAAAAAAATAATGTGAAAGATTCCATCCTGTGTCATTGACCTACTAAAAGCTTCTATATGGGCTCTTAATTCTTTTAGGCTTGCACATTTTTATATATATATTCTTCTCCCTGTTCTACAAAAGAATAGATGCATTAAAGGAGAAGACAACTAACATAAATGCACTAAAACTCACAGTAAGCTTTTTCATTATAAAATGCCCTTTTCAGGCTGTGAAAAATCAGGTTATCAGCCAAAATTAAATGCACTCATTAAGTCACATGCACAACTGATATTTTAACTGTTTCATTTATTTATTTTTTTTAATACATTCAAAGATGACCATAACACTAATACCTGAAAATACACAGACTTTAATATGAATTTGCCAGGTGTATTCCCTTACATCAAATGACTTTTCAGCATCATTTCCCTCAATACTAACCTGAATATACTCTAAAACATGAAAGGAAAATTGCTTCAAATCCTTACAATTGAAAAGCATGTCTTAATGCCTGTGTGTACAACGTTATTGGTGATATAATCATCTTTAAAAAATGAGTACTTTAAGTCATGTAATCAAGAAATGTTCAATGAGTATATCTACTTTTGGGTGATTCCACGATTTTCCACAAAGCCAAATAGGCAGCAGTACACCAGCATATGTTTCTGTACCGCTGTGTATTTGGCCTTGTTATACGAGCCACAAGATATGATGGTCCATGTGCCCCACCCTCAGGATGGAACACCAGCCACAAGATATGCTGGTCTGTGTGCCCCACCCTCAGGATGGAACACCAGCCACAAGATATGCTGGTCTGTGTGCCCCACCCTCAGGATGGAACACCAGCCACAAGATAGGATGGTCTGTGTGCCGCACCCTCAGGATGGAACACCAGCCACAAGATAGGATGGTCTGTGTACCCCACCATCAGGATGGAACACCAGCCACAAGATATGCTGGTCTGTGTGCCCCACCCTCAGGATGGAACACCAGCTTCAAGATAGGATGGTCTGTCTGCCGCACCCTCAGGATGGAACTCCAGCCACGAGATAGGATAGTCTGTGTGCCCCACCCTCAGGATGGAACACCAGCCACAAGATATGCTAGTCTGTGTGCCCCAGCCTCAGGATGGAATACCAGCCACAAGATACAATGGTCTGTGTGCCCCATCCTCAGGATGGAACACCAGCCACAAGATATACTGGTCTGTGTGTACCTCCCTCAAGATGTAACACCATCTACAGGATTATCTGGTCTGTGTACCCAAAACTCAGGATGGAACACCAGCCACAAGATATGCTGGTATGTGTGCCTCTCCCTCAGGATGGAACATCAGCCACAAGATACGGTGGTCTGTGTGTCCCACCCTCAGGATGGAACACCAGCCCCAAGATACAATGGTCTGTGTGCCCCATCCTCAGGATGGATATGCCTATCATCCCTTGTCAGGGCCTCAGACACCTGAATCCCTAATCAAACTTGGGTTGCCTGTGCTGCAGTCAAGGCCTTATCCTTCTGCACCAGAGCACTGCTCAGGTTGCACCCATGAATTTCAGATATGTATACCAAGCTCCCATGCTTTTTTTCAGTCCTGTGTGCCCTATTTCTGTATTAAAAGTGTAGTGTATGCAAAGAATAATTTTATCTGAGGAAATTTTAATTATTCAGGTTGTAATAAAACTTTCAAACATCAGTCTGGCCACAGTTGCCTTCTTTGCCAGCTCACATGCATCCATACCTCTTAACCTCTTACTGCAGGAAATCTGGACAAAGTCTGGCAAATTGGGGGGACAAAGGCCAAAAATAGAGACAGATTTTAAATATTGCTCTTATAAACTTAGAATAGACCAAAACTATGAGGCAAATATCTGGACATTCTGCGAAAATCTGGACAGCTGAGTGGTATGCATGCACCATCTTTTTTATTCATGCATTTGGAATTAGGATGCAGTGTCCTTGCACTGACTGAAATCTTCAACATATGCTTCTGTACTGTTTCTTATCTGGTGTGTACTTTGTTATGCCAGCATATACTTCTGTATCGCTGCTTAACTGGCTTTGTTACATCAGCATATGCTTCTGTATCGCTGCTTAACTGGCTTTGTTACACCACCATATGCTTCTGGACCGCTGGTTATCTGGTATGTGCTTTGTTACACCAGCATATGCTTCTGTATCGCTGCTTAACTGGCTTTGTTATACCAGCATATGCTTCTGTATCGCTGCTTAACTGGCTTTGTTGCACCAGCATATGCTTCTGTACCACTGCATATTTCGCCTTGTTACACCAACAGATTCACTTCAGGAAGTCAAAAGCCAAAAATCATGAATTTCAAAGCATCGAGACCAAAATCTCGAAAATTCAAAACATTGAAAACTCAAAACATTGCATTTTATAACTGAAAAATCACAGGAAACCAACAGTTGCTATATTCCACCACAACTACATACAGAAACAAATAAAAGACAAACCATATTACACTTCTCCAAATATAAGCAGGGGGGCTGTGCCCCACACCCCCCACACGTGGGAAGCTGCATCCCACACACCCCCTGCTACTTAAATACATCAACTACGAGATTGCACTACACTAAGATGAGTTATGATGTAGTATAGCAATTTACGAAAACTGCAAACAAATACAAACTGCAAAACACAATACGTATAGGCTCCAAGGAACAAACTCCAAACAGGACCAAACACTTGAACATACACTGATTTAATTAAATGCTTTTCGTCACCTTTCATAAGGTAACTTCTTCAGATTACGATGGCTGAATTGGATTTGAGATTTTTCTTTAGCAACCACAACAATTTATTTAAAAACAAACCACGTGTTGTAAATACTACACATGATGAAGTTGTTGCTTTAAATCTGTTCAAATCACTACATGTGAGAGCAATCAAACCTGATAAGGGGGGAGGTTTAGCTTTGTTTGATTTTGTTGACTACACTACTAGAGTACAAGCATTACTAGACAGTGAAGCTTACAATAAAGCCTCAATCAATGAAGTTAATTTCGCTTACAAGCGAATAAAATGTTATATCAATGACTTATTTATAGAAGCCAAAATTGATATCAATTTATACAATTACATGACTATGTTATGGCCAAAAGTTCTGATTTTATTTGCAATTCCCAAAATACATAAAGACTTAACTAACCCACCCTTTAGACCACTAATAGACGGTCGTGGCTCTATTACATATCCATGTGCCAAAGTGATGGATAGTATATTGAAAAAATATTTAGCAAGTGAAACCCAAGTCTGTAAAGATTCTTGGGCGTTTTTACACAACATTAACGATTTACAGTTTGATGTATATAATAACTTTTTGACCATAGATGTGAAAGAGTTATATACATCAATTCCACATTTAGATGGTATAGAATGGGCCAGCTTATTTCTACATAGTAAAAGAGCTTCTAGTCAAGAAATATATCTAGTGGAAGTATTGTTGGACATTATTTTGACCAACAACTATTTTTCCTTCCAAAATGACCTTTACTTGCAAAAACAGGGGGTAGCCATGGGCTCTCCCTGTGGTGCAAGTTTTGCCAACACTGTGATGGCATATTGGGAGAAAAACTATGCCTTCAACAATGTCACCTATATGCCTAGTATCAAGTTTTACACACGTTTCCTTGACGACATTTTCATTGTGTTTAGAGGCAACTTAGATCTAGTAAATACCATGCTTGAATACTTTAACAGTACCACTAGTTTCCTTAAATTTACATTTGATTTTTAAGTTTTCAGTATTGAATACCTTGATGTGTGGCTGGCAAAAGATGTAGCCAACAACAGGTATATTTCAAAGATTTACAGAAAGGATACGTACTGTAATGCATTTTTGCACTTTTCAAGTTCACATCCTCTAGCACAAAAGTGGTCTATTGTCAAAGGTCAATTGATCAGAGCAGCTAGGATGATGTCCTGTGACCATGACTTTATAGACAAATGTAACTTAGTTGCGAGGATGTTTCAACAAAGGGGGTATCCAGTGTCTTTGATTGAAACAAACGAAGTGCACTTGAAAAGGACTAATGGGTAGTCTACGTTGCTTCGTGTTCCTTATGTAAAGCATTCTACATTGGAAAAAATGAGCGTAGACTTAGGGATAGAATATATGAACACATTTATGCAATCAACACAGGTAAAAATGACAATGTCCGCGCTAGGCACAGTATGGTACATCCAGGTCACAAATTTTCCTTCAAGGCGATAGACCAAGTCCAACTTAATAT
The DNA here is from genome assembly GCF_019279795.1 of Protopterus annectens. Lineage (NCBI taxonomy): Eukaryota > Metazoa > Chordata > Ceratodontiformes > Protopteridae > Protopterus > Protopterus annectens. The sequence continues at coordinate 1,712,666,208 of NC_056729.1, read as the reverse complement.
TCGGGGTTGTCCTTACAATTTATTACTTGAAGAAAGAGAATTGTCATGGCAAATGAGATCAAATGCCTTTGTTATGCCAGGACTAAACGATCATTGTAACATAATCTGCCTTTTGAAACTTTTTGAAAGAAAGTGAACAATGTAGTAAAGTAATATTTTTTTATGCTTTTTAAAGTATGGTTCTATAGATGTTATACTGTCACACATCTTTGTTATTTATACTTGTATGTGTATTTTTGGGGTTAGACGGTGGAGTTGTCCCAATAATTTTAAGCATGTGTTCCAATAGTTGATAATAGAGATGCTACATTTGATGTTAATATAAGGTTATCCAAACCTGGTTTTAAAAGTTTTTAATACAAGCACTACTTTTTGAAATATTAATGCACTAGGCTAGGTACAATCACGTGACTGGTATTTTATTATTTAATGCTTGTTTCTTTTGATGAGTGTAATTTGAAGAAGTTACCTTATGAAAGGTGATGAAAAGCGCTTAACTAAATCAGTGTATGTTCGAGTGTTTGGTCCTGTTTGGAGTTTGTTCCTTGGAGCCTATACATGTTGAGTTTTGTAGTATAGCAATTTAGAAGGGAACATGACTGAGATTACAACAGGCAGTCATGAACTCCGAGATTATACTTCACTACAATAAGAAGAGTTATGTTGTAGTGTAGTACATTAAACGGGAACATGACTGAGATTACAACAAGCAGTCATGAAGCATGTAATGGTATCTTTGCCATTTTGTTCTGTGGTGTGCAATCTCAGTGTTGATATATTTAGGTAGCAGGGGGGTGTGAGTGGGTGCAGCCCCCCGCATGGGTGGTGCATGGGGGCTTTGTCCCCTTGCTTATAATTGCAGAAGTGTAATATATTTCTGTATGTAGTTATGGTGAAATATAGTAGGTGTCGGTTTCCTGTGTTTTTTCAATGTTATTAAATTCAATGTTTTGAGTTTTCAATGTTTTGAATTTTCGAGATTTTGGTCTTGATGTTTTGGAATTCAGGATTTTGGGCTTTCGACATTCTGAAGTGAATCCACACCAGCATATGCTTCTGTACTGCTGTTTATCTGGTGTGTGCTTTGTTACACCAGCATACATGTCTGTACCACTGCCTATTTGGCCTTGTTACACCAGGATATGCTTCTGTACCGCTGTTTATCTGGTGTGTGCTTTGTTACACCAGCATATGCATCAGTACCGCTGCTTATCTGGCTTTGTTACACCAGCATATGCTTCTGTACTGCTGCATATTTGCTGTGTGCCTTGTTACACCAGCATATGCTTCTGTACCTCTGGGTATTTGGCTTTGTGCCACCAGCATATGCATGTGTAGCACCGCATATTTGCTGTGTGCCTTGTTACACCAGCAATATGCTTCAGTACCGCTGCATAATTGGTTAGTTGGGTTACATCCTGGTCTGAATCTAAACTGGTCATCTCCCATCTTACATTCTACTACTCTGTACATTTGTTAACTAGGCAATCTTGTGTGTGATTGAAGATACCATGATGTTTTGAGTACATCACTTTGCACCACCCCAGTTCATGTTTCTGAATCAGAGTTGGCTATGATGGTGTATGAGATATGGTGTGCAAGATACATTTACATATCTGCTCACTTTGTCTCTGAATACCAGGGACTGAAACTAGATCCATTCAGTTTACTTGTTATTCTGATGAGTGGTCAGCAGTGAAAGGCACAGTGTCAGAGGGTAGTCCTTGTATGATGGGTCAAAGGAACACTAGAAAGCACACAAAGGGGACTTGCATTTAGGAATGCAGACCTACTGGGACTGAAGAGATTCAAACCCAGGATTTCATCTTTGTAGCCGAACACCTCAGCCACTATACTGCAATGCCCTTATGTATGCATACAGTTAAGTAGCTGTGAATCAAAGCAGTATATTTATAAAGCTGATTACGCAATAACAATATAAATGCTTGTGCATCTGCACAGTTATTACTCTTTGCAGGTGTGCAGAGTAAGATACTTAACAGACAGGGAGAAATCCATGCCATACTCTTGCCCCTAGGGGCTACATATTGGGTAAAATTGGGTGATATTGGTAAGGCTTGTAAGGTTTCTTAAGCTGTTAGCCTAGTAATCTCCTATGGACCTATCAGAAGCAATCAATACCAGTATGCAAAATGATAGGTGTGAAAAGTAGTAACAGAGGGAGTTCTGAGTTTGCCAAAGTTCTTCTGAGTCTGCCAAAATATTTTCTTACTTTGTCCACTTTTTTTCTGCATTTTGTTGAACATTTGTCTGGGTTAGTGAACTTATTTCCAAGGACTCCTGATACTGCAGGGATTCTGTAAAGCATGTGTTACTGCACTTGAGCGCAAAACCAGTTTGTTTTTTATTAAGAGGGGTCATTTACACTCTGATGAGATCAGAGCTGAAATCAACTTGTATACGGTAATTTTTTTACAACAGAATGACTTCAATTAGCATGACCACTTAATGTCCTCCATACCACCCATTTTGTTCTTTTCTTGAAAATTGGCTCACTGGCAACACCAACCCCACCCACCTCTGTCCACATAGGCCCGTTCTTCCCACAAATTTCTTTGTTACCCCTATCAACATTATTCCTGCCCTGTTAGCTCCACCCCTGACTCACCCTCTTCCACACGTCATATGTCCTTTCCCTCACACACACACCCACAAGTCATTCTTCAATCCCCTCCTTACTCTCCCACCATTTCCCCATTCTCAACTTTGATTTACAATGGCCTATCCACTTCCATCCTGCTTTTTAGGCCCCTCCCATCTTGTTCATCACCACACCAACACACACACCCTCTCTAGCACCAATCGGCTCCTATCTCAGCCCTCACATTCTTCTGCCCCAGGAACCTCGTTCTCCATACAACAGTACTTTTTCAAATCAAAATTTATCTACCTATTATCTTATTTCCCACCCAACTAACTCCACCTCCCCCTCCCCCGTCCTGCCTTTTCTTTTGTTAGCCTTACAGACTTACACACACACACACACACACACACACACACACACACACACACACACACACACACACACACATCCCCCACCCCAGTTACAATCGTCACTCAACACAAAATTCTTTCCCAGTCTTTTGTGGTTGTATACCTTATTGTCACAAAGCAATGAAATAAATAACTGAAATAAGGAACATGTTTATGTTCCAATGTATAAAATCATGACTAAAACATTTTTAATCACAAACATGTGACGTTACTGTAGCGGATTTTGTATTCACAAACCAATGTATTTAAGAAATGATGTTAAAGTATCTCAATAATACTGCACTCATCTACCACAAACAGAATCTAAATAAACAAATACGTTTAGAAAGGACAAGTTTCATTGTGACTGATTTTTTGATTTACTAGAAGTTAAGTGAAGTAATCTTGCACCAATTTTATGAAAGTTTTATCTCCAAGCAAAAACAGAAAATACCAGCAGGAGTCCAACAATCATCCATGGATAAAAAAAAAAACAGCAATAAAACAAAAATCCAGATGACCACCACGGCTTAAAAAGAACAGTAGTTTTAATTTGGACAAGAGCTTTCACATAGAACACTACGCTTTCTCAAGTCTTCAATAAAAATATAACAGCACATACACATTTTATAGTCAAAATCACATCAATCAACTAGTTTAAAAACAATTAATACATTAATTAAAAGTTTTGATAGCTCAATTACTTGAAATTCACTTATAGATTCATTTAAAGGGGGTGAGCTTTCGGCTCCGGTTTTATGCATACATAGTTGTTTAAGCCTGGAAAAACATGCGCTTGCAACTTTAAAATCAACTTTAGCTCTACCCGTTCCACTTGATTATTTAAGTTACCTCCTCTCCAATCTTTTACTACTATTTGTAAGACCCTGAATCCAAATTCATGTGCAAAAAATTCCATGATATGTTTGGCTAATGCATTTAGTTTATTTTTGTTTTTTATATCATATACATGTTGATATATCCTATCTCTAAAACATTTCTGTGTTTTTCCTGCATAAAAACACTTGCATCCTTTGCACTCTGCCATATAAACGAAATTAGTTGTATCACAAGTGGCATATAACCTAGGCTGCAAAATGAAGGTTAGAACTGGATGCTTAAAATCCTGAACTATGTGTATACTTTGACACATTCTGCAACTCTTACAAAAGTGTGTTCCTAGTTTATTTAAAACCATAGCCTTACTCTGTCGATCATTACAAAGTAACTGCTTCACGTTACTTTTGTTTTTATATGCAAAACCAGGAACTTCACCTATTATTTTCTCTGCTTGTCTATCAGTTGTGAAGAAATGCCAGTTGTTCTGAATTATACTACAACCTTTTTGCTGTCATTGGCATATTAAGTAATAGCGCACATTTTATTCCTCTTTACGGCCGTATTTGTTGCTTGTACTAAATTTGTATTATTTATTTCATTATTGTTGAATAATATCTTGCTTGGCCTTTTGGAGAACGGTTTCATTGTATCACCCGTCCATAAACAGTTGATGTAAATAGATCAATCCATTCTCCCTATCTGCATGTGTATTACATATGTTCTTGATTCTGTTTAATTGTCCTTTAACAACACTAGGAATCAGATGCCTAGGGTGCATACTATTGTAGTCCAAGAGACTGTTTTTCCAGCAGGTCTTTTGAAACAATTTGGTATTTATATTACCTAACATGTCTCTATACACAGAGACATCCAGGAAATCAATACTCTCATAGGAATGAGATACTGTAAATCTTTAAAAAAATATGTTGTGGACTCTTAAGTGCTTAATAAAATCCGTTAAGAGGGGTAGCCCTCCATCTCACAACATAAAAGTATCATCAACAAAGCGCCTATACATTTTTATGTGCATTTCATAAACACTATTAAATAGATGTTCTTTCTCCCAGTGGTAGACAACCAAGTTTGCATATGAATTTGCACAGGGGGTGCCCATAGCTATACCCCCACTTCTGCATTAGATAATATTAAATCTAATAATGTACATCCTCCAAACTGGATTGTTTTCAATAGTCAAGCTGACATCACAGAAAACTTGGGAAAGCAACTCTGTGTTATTTTTATGAGGGGAATGTCCTTTAAAGAATTATTTCAAAGTATGAATTATGCTGGACAACAGCAGGGTGGGGCACAAAGGCTTGTGGTTTTTGTACACAGTGTCCCTGTATTGTGACTGTGGACAGTGTATGCATCAATGGCATAAAGATTAAAGCACAGGGGAATTTTTCGTGTATCACAAAGGGGGTGGTATATGCTGCTATGTGTTGTCATTGTCCCGGTTTTTATATTGGAAAGACCAAGAGGAGTTTTAAGGAGAGGATATATGAGCACATTAGGGATATTAAAATCGCTAATCCCAATAGTGCTCTTTATAAACATGCAGTGCAGACTCCTGGGCATAACTTTAAGTTTTTAGTTGTTAAAAAGTATCCGTCTACGAGCTGTACGAGCATATAACCTATGAACTTTCCGTTGCCCTAACTGATAGGTGACATCACCATTGCTCTGGCCCAAATACAATACTTTATATTTGTTTGCAATGAGCCCTAAAATGCAACCTTTCAGCCCCATTTGGCCAGCTTTTCCATATCTTTAATAAAATCTCCTCAACTCATACTCCTTCAGTGAGCAAACAGGCTGAGCCCAGTCTGTAGTCACTCAGGTGCACACTGAAAAATATTGCACTTATAACAGCCCCCTGCACTATTTCACGTGTTACATTCCTAATTCTTGACCTGAGGAATACTGCACTTATAACAGCCCCCTGCACTATTCTGCATGTCACATTCCTAATTCTTGACATGAAGAATACTGCACTTATAACAGCCCCCTGCACTATTCCCCATGACACATTCCTAATTCTTGACCTGAAGAATACTGCAGTTATAACAGCCCCCTGCACTATTCCGCGTGTCACATTCCTAATTCTTGACCTGAAGAATACTGCACTTATAACAGCCCCTGCACTATTCCGCATATCACATTCCTAATTCTTGACCTGAAGAATACTGCACTTATAACTGCCCCCTGCACTATTCCGCGTGTCACATTCCTAATTCTTGACATGAAGAATACTGCACTTATAACAGACCCCTGCACTGTTCTGTGTGTCACATTCCTAATTCTTGACCTGAAGATTACTACACTTATAACAGACCCCTGTACTATTCTGCGTGTCACATTCCTAATTCTTGACACTGTCCCTTTCACTACAATTCCATGCGTCTTCTTTGTCAGCCATGCAGGTATCCAGTTCCTCGGTAATGGTCCTACCTGAAACCACTCCAGATTCCCACTCACTTTCTGACAGCTCCATCTGGCCGTGAGTTATAAGGGTTTAGACACTTGGTAAAAGGTAAAACCCTGTGCTTATGAGGTTATCTCTACCCATGGTTCACCATTCCCTTTACCATTGTCTTCTGTATAGGAGAAGCTGCGATAATGCATTCATACTACACTAGAGGAGTGTCCTGATTTTATTTATTTATTTATTTTACATTTGTTGACTGGGATAGCCCGACTGGATTCATGTCCATTTTCAGTGGTGGCCCAGGGAGAAAAGCTCCAAGGTAGTCAGAGTCAAAAATATAACAATGAAAACATAATTACAGGTAAGCTATTTACAGAGGATACATGGAAAAACATGAGAATAGACAAGTTCACAAGTATAGTTATCCCTGGTTTAAGTCAGGGGAAAAAATTGACAGTAGGCAGAAATAAATATTATTTACATTCATGATGAGGGTTATCCAGGCTTGTTACAGTGGCAAAGCCAATTTAGTGCCAGATGTTGTCTGAGTTTGGTTTTAAATTGCCATAGGGAGGAGAGCAAAGTAATGTCAGCTGGAAGGAGATTCCAAACTCTACCTGCAGCATTTGCAAAGAGGGCATCCCCAGCTGTAATATTAATTTTGATTGGCTGAATTAGTAATTTGTTCAAGGATCTTAGCAGTCTCTGATTGTTATGGGGGGGTGATAATATTCCTAAGGGATGGTGTATCATCTGGATGATAGAGAATTTTATTAGCTATAATCAGAAGGTTGTACTGGATTAGACTGTGAAGTTCTAGCCACCCAAGTTGTTTGAGGTTAATGCAGTGGTGTGTTCTAAATGGCAGGCCAGTGACAAACCTGGCAATGTGATTGTAACAAGTTGCCAGTCTATTTAGTACCAACTTGTTTAGATTAGAGAAAAGGGGGGAAACATATAGAAGTGTTGAGATTAGGTGGGTGCGGGCTATGGCAATGCTGGCTGGGGGGGGGGGGTTAGAAAGGTTTTTATTCTATACAGTGATCCTAATTTTTTATAGATGTTCTTGATTAATTGATTGACATGCAAGTCAAATTTTAGGTTATTATCAATAATGACACCTAGTAGTTTTGTAGAGGGGTTGGGGGAGATAACAGTGCCACCCTTCGCATTAATGTTGAAAGTAAAAGCAGCATACCTTTGTGTAGGTGAGAAAAACAGCATTTTAGTTTTTTGGGGATTTAATAACAGGTGACGTTCAGAAAGCCAGTTCTCTATGGTATTAAAGGTGGACTGGGTAGCAGACCTCAATTCTGAAGGATATGTAGCTGAGCAAATCCGGGTGGAGTCATCAGCGTATTGGATACAGCTGACATTTGGGATGACAGTGTATAAGTCGTTAATAAAGATGGAAAACAGTAGATGCCCTAATATTGAGCCTTGTGGTACTCCAAGGGTGTTTGGTAGTAGGTTTGAGAGCTTGTTCTGCCAGCGGACAGCCTGCTCCTCCCACTGAGGTAGGATTTAAACCATAGAAGGGCTTTGGAATCTAGATAGAAGGTTTGCAGGGTGTGTAACAAAAGTTGGTGAGCTACCATGTCGAATGCCTTGGAGAGATCCAAAAAGAGGGCAGAAGAGATGTAATTATTGTTACATAGTTTCATAGCATAGGTTCTTAGATTAGTACTAAGCTAACTGCCCTTGCGAGCCATTTTAAGCCTAGCCAATTATCCCTTGTGAGACTCAAACCCTGCACCTTGTGTTTGGAAGGCAAACACCTTAACCATTAGGCCAACCTCCCAACACTTGTTGTTTATGGTATTGGTAAAAGCCAGGAGGGCCGAGGTCATGCTGTAGTATGGTCAGAAGCCGTGTTAGGTATCGGCATGAGGTGAATTTGGATTAGGTGGTGCACATGTTGCTTGTGTACACATTTTTCCATTATTTTTGCAAGTGGGGAAAGTATAGCTATTGGTCTATAATTGGAGAAATCCATAGAGGATCCTCCTTTATGTAGTGGGATTATGTAGGCCATTTTCCAAATGGTGGGAATTTTTGCCTCTGCTATGGTATGGTTAATTAGTATTGATATAGAATAGAGAATGGCATAAGCTGATTTTTGGAGGTACTCGGCAGGGGGTTGGTCAGCGGCGAGAGTGGTAGGTTTTAATTTTTTAGGATAGAACAGATGAGGGATGTGGGCACTGGTTGGAGGCTAAATGAGTGTTGATTTAGAGGGGTGGTATTGTCAGGGCCGGGGGAGCTAGGAGGTAGTAGGCTAGCTAGAGTTTGAATTGTTTCAGTGAAGAAATGGTTAAAGCAGTCTGAGACATTCTCAAGAGATTTTTCAATGACAGCAGTGGGGATGGGGGTAGAAGTTTTTCCAGGATGAAGTAGATTATTCAGACCTGCCCGGAACTTCTGAGGACTGTTCTGGTTAACTGTCTGTAAATTACAGTAGTATTGTTTTTTTGTTCATTAGAATGGATGTTTTAGTTTCATTCCTGGCTTGCCTGTATTTAACATGATCGTGGGGGTCTTTAGTGGAGTGCCATAAGGCCCATAATTTGTTTCTGCTATTGATTTTTTGTCTGGACTCTTTAGTAAGCCATGGAGCAGTTTTAGTTTTTGTTCACTTTGAGCGGACAGGTGCATGCAGAGCTAGGATTTCGAGAAATGTATTGTAAAAATGTACAACTGCCTCCTCTAGGGGGAGGTGTTTTAGCTTAGACCAATTACAGGAGATAAGTTCTTGTTTGAATTTGGCAGGGTGAAAGTCTTTATTGTTTCTGACTTTTCTGATTATGTGAAGCTGTGGGTTAATGGCTGTTTGCTTAATGACATTAAGTGAGGAGATGGTCACTGGGAAGGGTATCCACAGTGTATAGTTGGGGGTTCCTGTTTGGGGTAATTATGGTTTGTGTGAAAGCGTGCAGGTTAATATGGGTAGAGGGGACTGTGAGGAACAGGTGCCCCAGTCTATGTTAAAGTCTCCAAGCAGTAGGGTTCCTTGGGAGTAGTGACATGATAGCCAGTAAAGGGTGTCTTCAAGTGTATCTATGTTGTTACCTGGGGGGATATACATACAGACAAATGTTAATGCATTTATTTTTGTTAAGCTGCAATCTCATGGCAAGAATCTCAGAGTTGTTGATCTGAGGTGGTTGATTAACATCTCTGGTCACATTCAACTCAGATTTGTAGAGTATAGCTACCCCACCATCCTTCCTGGAAGCATGATCCCACTTGTGTATATTATACTCAGGAGGTAACACCTCATTATCAGTAGTGTAAGGTTTTAACCAAGTCTCTGATAGACAGAGTATCTCAGGAGAGTGGAAAGCCAGGAGAGCATGTAGTTCATGCACCTTGTTATTAACGCTCCTAATATTGAGGTGACAGGCCAGGAGAGAGTTAGTTGGTCTACTGATTCTAGTTTGATAGTTTAGGTAACAACTAGAGGGGGTGTATTTATCAGAGGTGGATGGGCCGGGGTTGGGGTGACTGTCACCATCGAGTATGAGGCTGGGTTTATATTTAGTAATAAGCCTCAGAAGTTTATTTAAGAGTTTGTACTATTGTCTTGATCTAGGGCTGGTGTGCCAGGGGTTGTTATGCTGAAAGAGTGAGCAAGGGGTTGAATAGTTCACATTTTTATAGGCATAGCTGAAGGTGGGATGCCTTATAGCTGGAGTGATAGTATGGCCTTTATGGTATTGATAACCAATAAACATATGGTTTTCATACCGGATGAATACATGTGTGTCTAGCGGAATGGGTAGTAAATAGCAGTGGAACAGTATGAGAGAAGGGGAATAGTCGTTAGGATCAATTGTTTAACTGGCCCTGCAGTAGAAGAACTGATGACCAATCAGGTATATTAGAGTGGGAGGAGACAGTGCATATGTGAGAGCTGATAGGAAGGAGGAACAGGGTGGAGAGAGAGTGGAGCTGAAAGCTGATAGGATATTGTAGCAACGGTGTGGATAGGTATCTATAAATCTAGAGGTACTGGGGGCGGGTGAGATTTGGTGGCAGGGAGGGGAGCAGAGCGAATCCCAGGCAAACGTAGCAGGGCTAATACAGACTGCAAGTGTTTTCTATGCTTTGTTAACGTTTCCGATATTCTTTAAACTGAGTTTACACTGAAATTATTTTATGCTGTGCTTTTAAACTGAATTTTACACTAGGTTGTAGCCTAGATTTAGACTGTGGGTTGTACACATGCAGGGGGTTTGTAAACTACAGGTTACGGGTGCAGAGTATATTTTTCAGTGCTAAGAGTAGGAGAACTGGGTGAGAATGCAATATACAGGGAGCAGTTTCAGGTTAAGAAATAATGCGAGGGGCTGACTAGTCAATTTAAAAACAAGGAGAGAGCCAAATTATTATAGGGGACAGACTAAAGGTGCCTTTAGACCCAGGTCAGCAGTTTTCAGGATGTAGTATTACAGTACAGTTTAAGATATTAACCTTAGCCAATTGAAGGACTGATTCTGGTGAAAGTTTGTGGTTACAGGTTTTCAGGATAGCGGTCTTCAGGCAGGAGATTCTGTTAGTAAGATAATTACCTAAAATAAAACATACATTAAGAGTGAGAAACCTTTCTGGCACTAACTTCTAGCCACCAAGCAAGCAAGCAAGCAAATCAACATGCAGTTCAACTGAATAATATACGTTAAGAAGCAGCTCTGTTTAGTTACAAACAATATTTTTTAGTTTCCACAGTATGAGCCAACAACCAGAGCTAAGTAATGCTAGACCTTAAGTATATTCTGTAATATTCCTATTACATAGGTTACAATGCTTAGTTTTGAAATTAGCTGGTACTGTCTATTTAAACCAGGCTGCCGTTTCATATGCAGCAGTTAGATACAGGAAATGCAATTGCTTCTAGCTTGTGGTCATGATATTGCTCAGACACAGCTCCACATGGTCCTGTTGAGTCTTCCTGGCTACAGAGAACTGACAAAAAGCGACTGCTTTCCTGATTAAGTATCCTGTTGTTTTTTTATATTTGTTTTACCTTCTACTGCTTACCTAGAGCAAGCTTTAACTGTTTTCATAGTTATTTACTGCATTTTTTATTATCTGCACTTAAAAGTACATTTTAGTCGAAATTAGTCTAATTCAAGTCGAAAAGTGTTTGTTTGCTGTTTAATTTAATTGTTTGGCTGCCCACTAAAGTGTGCTAGCCTGTACTACTGACTTATTGCCTTTTCTGCATTTCTGTGTGTTTCTATTTATATACCAAAAACAAATCTATTCCTTGTTTTCCTGCCTCTCCTAAACTAGTTAGACCAGTTTACAGGCCTTGCTGTATCCTGGGCTGTGTTGTAGTTCCTGTGTTGTCCATTGCCTTACTTGGATAGAAGGAAGTTTCTTAGCTCACCAGTGGGAGTGGGGAGCCTTGAACAGCCTACCTGTCCTTGAGGGAAGTGACCTCAGCACAAGTCAAGAAGCTGTAGTAATTGGTCATTTTGGACCATTTCTAGCTCTTTTGAAGTTCCCTGGTTAAAAATCTGCCTCTGGCATTTTTTTGAAGCCATATTGCTCAGACACATCTCCACGTGGTCCTGTTGAGTCTTCCTGGCTACAGAGAACTGAAAAAAAGTGACTGCTTTCCTGATTAAGTATTCTGCTGTTTTTTATATTTGTTTTACCTTCTACTGCTTACTTAGAGCAAGCTTTAACTGTTTTCATAGTTATTTACTGCATTTTTTATTATCTGCACTTAAAAGTACATTTTAGTCGAAATTAGTCTAATTCAAGTCGAAAAGTGTTTGTTTGCTGTTTAATTTAATAATTGGCTGCCCACTAAAGTGTGCTAGCCTGTACTACTGACTTATTGCTTTTTCTGCATTTAGCGCGGAGTTGCCACTAGAGCACCATCGGGCAGCGCCGGTTAAACAAGGTTAAACTATTTCTGGCTCCGTAAAGTCTGCTCTTCATTTTTTCCCTTAGAACTGCTCTACTTGTAATCTAAACAGTCTATTCTCTATCTGTAAAGCTCAGCACTTGTTCCTAAAGCATTTTTTAGTCAGGTAAAGCACTTCTATATTATACAAAGTACTTCACTAGCTTAAAACCCCCTTGAGTACCCACTTCCCTATAGGTCCTTTCTGACTCAGTTACACAGCAAACTTTTTCATTTCTTCTAGCATGTCAAAGGGTCAGTTGCTAGCGTCCTCTCCTGCTCAGCTGGTGAATCTGGGAATATTGAGGCAATGTTACAATTGCCTCATGTACACAGACAACCCTCTCCTCCTCCCACAAAACACAAATACACGCGAGATGCAACTATATAGCCAAACTGGAGGCTGAGCTCTCTCAACTCAGGACTGGCAAAACCAGACAGGAGGAGAAGGTAACCACACACACCATAAACCCAGTCTCACACAGAACTATCACAACTACAAATCAAACACATAAACACACAAAGACATACTCGGAGGCACTGATCAAAAATCTACCAAAACAGCAGAGGCCTCCAAAGCAGACACCCAAACAACTGCCACCTCATGACATAACACAAGCAACACATAGATCACAAAGTCAGTGTGCAAATCAGTCACAGCCCTTAAGGCCAAACACAATGCCAGACACACTTGTCATAGGTGACTCCATAGTCAGACACACTGACATCCCACTCACCAGACTAACAAGGAGAGGGTCACAGTAAGCTGCCTGTCGGGCGCTAGAATCCGCCACATAACACAAGCACTCAGGTCACTCCACAGCAAGTACAAGTATGACTCAGTCATTGTCCATGCCGGTGTGAATGACCTGAGACGCACTCTCCTGGACTACATGAAAAGAGACATAAAGGAGCTCTCAGATTATGTAGCCCAGGCTGGTATGACCCTGACCCTGAGCAGTATCCTACCTCCACCAAGAATGATGCCACAATACAGAGACAAAATGATCAGTTTTAATAATTGGCTTAATTTCTGGTGTCATTCTAAGGGGATCAAATGTCTGTCTGCCTGGAATGACATACTTGACAAGCCACGCTGCTTCGCAAGGGACGGCTTGCACCTGCCACCCCTGGGTTTCCGGATATTGGCAAAGGCTCTTGCCACCCCCATAGTGCCTTTTTTAGACAAGGCACAAATTCTAAACCCACCGCCCTAGAAAACAATAATGGAAAAAAACTAAGGGTAATGCTGCTCAATGCCAGAAGTCTAAATCTCAAGATGCACGCCCTCAAAGCCCTCCTCAGTATGGAGAACATCGATGTCTGTGCTGTGACTGAAACCTGGCTCAAGGCTCCTGAGAGCACCCCGGCACTATCAGGTTTTACCTCATATCATGCGTTACGGCCCCAAAACCCGGACTGTACCACAAAAGGAGGGGGTGTATCCATATTCATCAAGGATACCCACACCTCCAGGCTGGTGGCAACTCACAAAGCAACAGAGACCATTCAGGTGCAATTAACCGTAGGCAAAACTGCTCTACAGTTTGTAGCATGTTACAGGCCACCCTCTCAAACTCAGGAACCCCACACAGCCTTCCTGAAGACACTGGAGAGTATAAATGTCTTTCCAAACACCATCATATTTGGTGACTTCAACTACCCAAACATAGACTGGGAACATTACACAAGCCCCAATACCCTAGCCCAAAGGTTCCTGGAGTTCATAAACTCAAATGCTATGGAACAACTTGTCACCATTCCCACAAGAGGTGAAAATATACTAGACCTGATCATCACAAACATGGGGACAAAATGCTCCACACCGGAAGTATATCCCTCATTGGTGAGATCAGACCATAAACTAATCTCACTGGAGATCCACATCCCACCCCCACCCCCAACAAAAAAAGACCACAGTGGAGAACTTCTCAAAAGCCAACTTCACACTTCTTAAGACAAGTGTGGTATCCTTCAAGGCCCCTGAGCCATTGGAAACCACAACCCACACTGCTGAATCCCTTACAAATGCTTTCTACGAGCACCTCCAGGATTGCATGGATCAAGCAATCCCAAATAAAATCAAGACCCTTTCCACCAAAGGTAAGCGCCCGATCTGGTGGACCCCAGCCATAAACAAACTTTACAACAAGAGGAGAAAGCTACTACAAGATAGAGCAAAATCGAAGACATCTCTGATCAATACTAGTAAAAAACTACGATCACTCATAAAATCATCCAAGGCCAACTTTGAGAGAAAAATCGCCAAGGACTCAAAAGACAATCATAAGGCCTTCTTTAGCTATGTTAGAAATCTGGGTGGAAACTCCCAGATATGCTCAGAATTAGTCCAAAATGATACAAAAATCACTGAACCCACAGACATTGCAAACATACTGGCAGACAGGTTCAGTGAAAATTTCTCCCAAAAGGAGAAATATCTATCCCAGCAGAGTGTAGCATCTCAAATGCCCAGGTGAGAGCTGCTCTCTCTAAAGCTAAAAACACAGCATCAATGGGACCGGATGGTGTCCCCGGCTGTGTGCTACACAAACTCAATGAGGAACTAAACCCACACATAAGGCTGCTGTTTAATCTTAGCCTTACCACAGGATATGTACCCAAAGAGTGGCGTACGGCAACTGTGGTCCCACTCCACAAAGTCGGTGCTTCTACGGACCCTGGTAATTACCGCCCCATAAGCTTAACAAGCCTGGTCTGCAAAGCTATGGAGAGGATCATAATGGAACTCATAAATAAAGACATAGGGGACCTACAGACATTGGATCCTACCCAATTCGGCTTTGTCAAGGGCAGATCATGCTTCTTGAACTTGGTCGACTTTTTTGAAACAGTCACCAAGGCCATTGATGAGGGTAAGGCAGTTCACACAGCCTACCTTGACCTTGCAAAAGCTTTCGACACAATACCCCACTCGGGTATCATAGAAAAGCTCACCAGCTTAAATGTAAACCCATATGTCACAAGATGGGTTGCAAACTGGCTCAAGGACAGAACCCACAGGGTTAGAGTTGCTGGTGCCATGTCATACTCCAAGCCGGTCACAAGCAGTGTCCCACAGGGCTCAGTCCTGGGCCCCCTCTTGTTCGGCATCTACTTTTCAGAAGTGCAGGCAAACATAGGAGGATTGTGGCTGACAAAGTTTGCAGATGGCTACAAACTGGGCGCCATAGTTGAAAATCCATCGGACACAGATATCCTTCAGAGAGGTCTCATAGAAATGGATAACTGGTGCCAGAGCCATGGCCTTAAGCTAAACGCCAAAAAATGTATAGTCATACCCTTTGGTAAAAACAAGGTAACCCCAAGTTACCACATAGGTGGCAATCCATTAAGCACAGAAGAGGTTATCAGGGACCTGGGGACCCAAGTTGACAGTAACCTTTCTTTTGACACTCACATTGCCAAAGTGGTTAGGAGGACCTTCTACATTGCCCACCTGATTATGAAGGGATTCACATCCAGATCAAAGGAGGTCATTGTTCCCCTGTACTCTTCACTTATCAGACCAATGATTGAGTACAATGCCCCATTCGGAATGTATCTTACCCGACACATGCAGCAATTGGAAAGACCCCAAAAGTTCCTCACCAAAAGATAAAGGGGCTCAAAAATATGCCATATGCTGCCCGACTGAAGAAACTCCAGCTCTATTCAGTCGCATACCATCTGCTCAGAGGTGACCTGTGCCTGACATACAAGGCCATGTCCAACCCGGAATTAATGGACATGCTCCACCTCAAAAAATCCAAATTCACCAGAGCCACAAGAGCAAGAGACTTAAACCTCAACACAGATATAAATAGGACGTGCTGGAGGGACAGATTCATCACCCAGAGACTCCCTATGCTGTGGAACAGAATCCCAGTCCATGTGAGACAGAGCACCTCACTGGCTCTATTCAAGAGGAATCTTGACCAGTGGATGGGAGATCGTAGGTTTACCCCGGGGATCATCTCTGTATAACTGCTGGACAGAGGCACGGCAAACTAATGGGTATAGTATTCTTCAACCTAAGGGGTGGTGAAAGCCACACAACTCTGGCTAGGCTTATAAATGCCCTAGGGAAGATAGCCTAGTATGAACCTATGAACCTATGAACCTATGAATAAAGCAGTCAAAATCTGCTACAGTGGGGATGAAGCAGGTTCCATGACATCTCCCGACTATCATTTATCATTGAAAAATGATAGCATCCACTATTAATTACTATTTCAGGCTCAAATATGAGTATGCTGTTGAATTCCAAAGCACAGGTTAAAAAGAATGCAGAACGCTGTTACACAAACTCATTTGCACTTTGCCGCACCATCTGAGCACATGGAGGTTTCCTTAAATTGCCTTAGCTTTTCAAAAATAACAGCTAGTGTAGGCTGAATTACTCTAATAAATGTCTTGCTTTTCTACAGCTGCAGCAGCTATAAGTGTAATTCCTTCAGCAGGATCCACATGCATACTCAGCCACACATACACACATTCATATACATTTCATTAATGGTCATGCTGCCTTTATTCATATAAAGCAACCCAGACTCAATATTCCTGGTCTCCACTTGCAGACAGTAGAGTACCTTTGCTATCTGAGCCTCCCCTTTCCCCACCCCAGGAGTGTGGTGAGTTTGCTTGCATTGTCCAGTTCCTTCCTTCCATGGCTGATCTTCAGTGGTTGGTCAGGTACTCAGACCAGGTCAGCTGTTATACACGGATGCCCTGTTCTCAGCCACAGCACTATTAACCTGTAGAAATAAACTGACTTTAGAGAGAATGCGGTGGTGGAGGGAAAACAGGCAGAGACCGTTGAATAACACTTGGGTTGTAATGAGAGAATAGTAACGCAAAGGGACAGAGACAGGACAGAAATGTGATAAGAGGATTCAAAGCCACTGACTGCCAACAACTTGAAATGTTCTACTTCCAAACATTTGTCAATGAACAAGAGTTTTTTTTTTTTTTTTCCATCTACACGTATTATGGTGCTGTAAATAACAAGTAAATATTCATGATACAGGCTCCTTACAGCATAGAGGGAATCTGTTAAACTGAAACTGAAGTCCACTCTGGTGGACCCCAGCCATAAACAAACTCTACAACAAAAGGAGGAAGCTACTACAAGATAGAGCAAAATCCTTAAAAGGTAAGACACCCTTGATCACTATAAGTAAAAAACTAAGAGCTCTCATAAAATCATCCAAAGCAAATTTTGAGAGAAAAATAGCTAAAGACTCAAAAGACAATCATAAGGCCTTCTTTAGCTATGTTAGAAACCTGGGAGGAAACTCCCAGATATGCTCAGAACTAGTTCAAAATGATGTGAAGATTACTGATCCTACAGACATTGCCAACATACTGGCTGACAGGTTCAGTGCAAACTTCTCCCCTCCCCCAAAAGGAGAGATATCTATACCAAGCGATTGCAGCCCCCAAACATCTCCAACGCCCAAGTGAGAACTGCTCTCTCCAAAGCAAAAAACACAGCATCCATGGGACCTGATGGTGTCCCCGGCTGTGTGCTCCACGAACTTAACGAGGAATTAAACCCACAGCTAGGACAGCTGTTTAATCATAGTCTTACCTCTGGATACGTACCCAGGAGTGGCACACTGCAACTGTGGTCCCACTTCACAAAGGCGGTGCCTCCACCGACCCTGGAAATTACCGGCCCATTAGCTTGACAA